>NW_017536992.1:228923-254754 GCF_001853355.1 Bactrocera latifrons | reverse complement strand
TTAACTATAAATTTCAGTAACCATTCATTAAAAAAACCTCCACGTAAAATTCCTAAATACTAGAAAAAAGTGAGAAAGAACAATAAAAAAAAAATTGAACTGTAAAAGGTGATATACATATGTACATATGTTGCTAGCGATTCCAATACGTGAAACGAATTCGCACGAAATATTTACTCTTGACATTGTGGAGCATCCTTTTTTAATATTGCTGCACAAATATTCGTTGCGGACCATCTCATTTTTATTGGCTCGACTGCTGGGCAGCTCAGCATTCCAACACAGTTAAATTTGCGTGAAGTAACGAATTTCTGCGCTTAAATCAATATAAATTGATTTTAATTATCGATTCTATTAGCACAATATATTGCAATTTGTAGGTATATACAAGCAGATGGATATTTGTATGCCTGTACCGATGGCAATATTGGACAGAATAATACAGGGTGCCAGCGAAGTGGTTAAAAGCGTTATAGACAACACACATTATGTTTATCTGATTTAGGTAAAACAAGACAGATTGGAGCGACATAAAAAGCTCTAGAGCTTTCATCGATCCTTCCAAAAGCTTTCACCAAAAGCTTTTATACCTTTTTATAATAAAATTATGTTTATTTATAACTTATGGAAAACACTTAAGTATTTAATATATAAAAGCTTCAAAAAGCTCAGAGCTTCAACATAATCCCAAAATAATTACAATTAATTCCAACTGGTTATATTGTTGTCTTCTTCGTAAAACACTAACAATATACGCAACTCTTATTTCAATAATTTAAACCCTTATATTTCACTTATTCACATTCACTTTTAAAAAATACTTACTTTCTTATTTAAAATTTGGAGTCATAATAACGTTTCGAAGTGAAAATCAATAATTACCTGCAATGGAAAAAATAAAAATTGCATGCGTAAATAAAAGCCGTTACATTTATATATTATTTAAATTCATTTTTTTGTATGACAAGCTTTCATTAAAGCTCCAAGCTTTTTAGAATATATAAAATATTTTACTTAAGGTTATGTAAGCTTTCTTTGAAATTTTTAAATTATATAATAAAAAAGCTTTCATTTAAGCTTCAAAATTTTAGTTGCATTTTTTAATTCATGCTTTAAGGAATAAATTATGTATTTTTGTTTAAGGTTCGTACTCATTTATTAAACTTGTTAAATTATATAAAATAAAAGCTTTTACTAAAACAACAAGATACTTGTTTAAGGTCTTAAAAGCTTTCTTACAATTGTCAAATTATATAATATAATTATAATTTGGATTTTTTAATTCGTCCTTTATAGCATTATTTTATTATTTTCGTTTAAAAGCATTCATTAAAGCTCCATAATTTTTGCTTCGATTTTCTTATATTTGAAGCAGCTTTAGCAAATATAGTATATGTAACATTTGTCCCCAAATCTTGAAACTTCCTTTAAAATTGTTAAATTATATACTATAAAAGCTTTCAATAAAGTTCAAAGCCCTTTGTTTGAATTTTTAATTTTTAGCTTAGTGAAATAATTCTTTTAAGGCTAAAAAAATTGCTGTAAAAGCTTTCAATAAAGTTCAAAGCCCTTTGTTTGAATTTTTAATTTTTAGCTTAGTGAAATAATTCTTTTAAGGCTAAAAAATTGCTTTAAAATTGTTAAATCATATAATTGCCTGTGAGCTTGCGTCGGCGACTTAGAGTCAATGAATTTATTGAGAGAACACTTCGGGAGCAGATAATTTCACGTTTTCAGTCGGTCGGGTGGCCACCAAGATCGTGTGATATCGCACCGTCAGATTTTTTCCTGCGTGAATATGTAAAGTCTAAAGTCTATGAGGATAATCCCGCTTCGATCCAGGCCTTGGAGCAAAACATCATGCTTGTCATTTGGCAGTTACTAGTCGAAATGTTCGAACGAGTCATCGAAAATTGGACTCAACGGATGATCATGCCATCTGGCATGTAGCCGCAGTCAACATTTGAATAAGATAATCCTCCAAAAATAAATGCCAAATAATGTTCTTTCGTATGACAATAAACATTCCCTATTAAATTTGAAGTTTCTGAGTTTCTTTCTTTAAAAAAGTAAGGATCCTTGAAATGGATCATGCTTTACAATAAAAACACTTTTGTACAAAAGATATTTATGTCTAACTGCCGAATGTGCTGCACACATTTGTATCATATATCAAACACAAAAATCTACTGCTATTTACATTTGTGTCTGTATGTATGTATGTGAAAAGCTAACAAGCTATAGCCTTGACGTACATATGTAATGTACTAATGCAATATAACAACAACAGCTAGTACTTTTAATCTCATCAAATTAACTGTTAATTGTCGCATGTGTCTGTATATGTTTCTTCACACATCTTCACATCAGGCTTCAGACATTAAAGCAGAACAGTCTAAAAATATGCTGACATTATCTTATCGATCATCAGACCCATATATAGTATATGTATGGGCTTGTTGATAAGTAATGGTACTGAAAAGCGAAAAAGTGAACATTTGGGTAAAGGTTAGAGTGAAGAATTTAAAGATTGTCTATCTAAGAGCTTTATAAGTAAATAAGTCATATATAACAAATGGATAAATAAATGTAAAAAAAAGTTAAAAGAGGGTCAATAAATATTAGATAATTTTAGAGTTAAATTTTTCACCGGAGAACCGTTATTTACCGTTAAACGACAATTATATGACCATTACATAACCAATATATAATCATTTTATAACGAAAATATAACCATTTTATAACCAATGTATAACCATTTTGTAACCAAAACTCTATTTTTTATGAGTGGTTTCAATTACATCGTTTTTCCCTCGCCCGTAAAATTATAAAAAGTAATGTTATATGTTTTTGCATTTTATGTGACGATATGTCTGTAAGCAAATGCTCCATTTAACTTCCCGATTACAAGCAAAATCATTGCTATTCTTAATTGAAACATCAAAGATAATTTCTTACGAACAAAAATTTAAAGGTGAGCTAACAAAACCACATTTTTTTCAAATATTTTTAATTCAGTCAAAATCATATAGATTTGTATAAACAGTTTGAAAAACGTGTAGCAAATTGCTCGAAGGCATTGCATTAGGCTGTCACCACCTCTGTTTTCTGCGCCACACACACACACAAACACATGCAAATGTTTTAGCACACTAAATTTGCCTATAGATAGCACACACACACATACATGGACATATGTATGTATAGAGGTATTTGCACACATTGCTCACTGTATTAATTTCAACCTTTTTTTTTTTTTTTGCTGAAAACGGTGCACTTCGGTTGAAGGTCGCGGCCGACGCCTGCCAACCGGCAATGACCGATTAAATACACTTGAAATGCAAATGTAAAACAGCAGCGAAGAGCAGGGTAAGTGGCGCTAAAAGTTAGCAACCTATAAAAATTATTAGTTAATATATTATGAAATGTGAAGAAAGTAAAGAGAGCGCAAAGTTTGTAACTGATTTGAGAGCAATAGAAATATTAAATAAATTGTTAAAAGAAAGCACGCAAGTAAGAAAGCAACTGGGAGCAATGAACGTGAAATACGTTGTGGAGGGAGAGAGAGAGAGAGAGAGAAAGAGAGTGATAGGCGTTTATATAATATTTTTCACCTTGGAACACGATTATAATATAAAAGATTTGTGACTTTCCAAAACATGTTTGCCTACATTTAGGAGCCCCTAAATATAGAAATAATCCAAAAATATTTTTTTAAATTATATTTCGCTGGCAATCAATAAAATAATCATATTTTATATACAAGGTGTGTTTCAAAGCAAACAGGAATTACAAAAAAAAAAAAAATAAATAAATAAATAAACAGAACAAATGCAAAAATTGCGGAAAAATCAATTTATTTTATTGAAAATAGTCTCCTTCTGCTTCAATACACTTTTTTGCAAGGTCCAAAAGCATGTTAAACGAGTGTTTTAGCTCGTTGGCCGATGCAAGCCTTTTGAATGGCCTCTACGTCTGAATAACGCTTTCCTTTCATGGGCAAATACATTTTTCCGAAAAGGAAGAAGTCGCACGGTACCTTATCAGGTGAATAAGGGCAGTGCTTAATAGTTAAAATGTGATTTTTGCCCAAATAATCGGTCAAAATCATGTCCTTCGAATGTTGGATACTGAGCAATTTTTGGTCGTCTGTCCATTTGTGCGGAACAAACCGTGCACACACCATTCGTAAGCCCAAATGTTCGGTCAAAATTCCATAAATCGATGTTTTGGAGATGTTCAATACCATTTCCATGAATGTCAATGATGATTTCGGCTGATTTTTGATGAATGCACGCACAGTTTCGATAGATTTCCAGATTCTAACGCATCAGTCGACATATAGATGACGCCACCAAGGGACGCTAGATTCAAAAAGTCCTGTTTATTTTGGAACGCTCCTTGAATGCATGTATTTAGTCGATAATTTGTACACGTTATCACTTTATTATTACCATAAATCCTAAATGTAGGCAACCATTTTGCTTTTACTCAACACAGTTATCAATCAAAAGCCTAAATGTAGGCAACAGTAATATGTATATAATTAATTCTTAATTTTAATTCTTATTATTGAAAATAATACCCAAAAACGCCAAATAGCAAAAAAAAAATTCTTTTGATGCCACCAAATAAATCGGGAACTATCGCTGATCCATTACAATTGTGAGCACATTAGACTGGCGGCCTAGCTTTTTACTACGTTGCTCTCAATTTGCATTGTGAAAATAAAAGGTTGCCAACATATATGAAGTATGGAAATTCTAAACTGCAATATTGGGTGTTTTACCTCATTATATGCGCCAAAATGTAGGCAAGGTTCTTTTCACATGAAATGTCATATTCATTCTTATTTACTTAATAAAATCACAATAAAGTTGAGGCAATTATAAAGCTGCATGTTATCACCCACCATTCACTAATGCAATCTATAATGAATATACATATGTATATATTACATACGAATATACGCCTCGACTACTATACTCCTAATCTGGACAGCCGCAGCACATGCTCTTAGGCGTGCCACGCGAATGCGATTTACATTATGAATTAGAGAAGAATGCTTGCAGAAAGCAACAACAACAATATTCATATAAAACAAAAACCAAACATGATGCAATAAACAACGGGAAATCATCAGCGGTATGCAAACACAGCCGAAGCGTAAAACAAAATGCTATCAATAATAATAACAACAACAAAGCATACGTCAGCGCAAATCAGCATGCATAACGATAAATGGGCAGCACACACTTGAGCGACAGCCATCGATGAAACCGCATTGTCAACCGAGTGTGAATGAGTAAGATTTTGCTTTGTTTTATTTTATTAACTTAATGTGCGTATGTGTCATTGTGGCTAATTATCATAGCGGGTCATTGTTGTCAGAGGAAGAGATGTAAGGATGTACGTAAATAGCACAGCAATGATTATGAGCAGAGTAGGCGCGATCACTTGCGATCACTACGTGTGTAAATATAAATATTAAACATGTTAAATACATTTTTTCCCAGTAGGAAACACTGATAATACTTTTTCCTTAGAGAATAAAAAAAAAACAAGAAAAAACATGACGTTGTGAACATATTTTGTCATACAAAAAGAGTTTTCCTTACAAGAGCTTGATTTGGATCGGTCAGTTTATATGGCAGGTATATGTTATAGTGGCCTGATCTAAGAAATGCATTCAGAGATTGTAGCGTTGCTTTGGACAATAGTATATACCAAATTTTGTGAAGATATGCTGTCAAATAAATTTTTTTTTCTTACACAAACTTGATTTTGATCGCATAACATTCAAATAGTATTCTTTGCTGACAGTTGGGACAGTCATAAGTAATTCGGAGTGCACCAGACCTCGACAACCAAAAACACTGCCAACATAACCTTGATTTTTGACCTGCTTTGAAGTGTGTTTTCGGCTTCAGTTCAACTTTGCCATGACATTCGACCGATTGATCGTCTATTTCATGCTTGTAATCATAGATCCAAGACTCATCGCCAGTAATAATACGTTTCATGACATCCTGGTAGTCGGAAAGCAATGTTTCACAGACGTTAACGCGACGCTGTTTTTCGAAAAAAATTTAGTGAAATTTAGGAATCAACCGTTCTTTCACTCTCCTTAGGCCCAAAATGATCTTTCAAAATGGTTTTCACTGATCCTTGCGATATTCCAACGATGCCACTAAGACCTTTGAGTGTTAATCGTCAATTCTCAAGCACCAATTCCTTTATTTTATTGATGTGTTGATCATCATTTAATGTGAATGGCCGTCTTGGACGTGCTTCCTCGTCAACGCGTGCTCGACCCTCTTTGAATAATTTGTACCAATCAAAAACACTTGATCACGATAAAAAAAATTCGGCACCAGAAATTTGTTCCGTTCCCAAAATTAAATGCAGCTTCTTTCTTGAATAATTTCAGTCTACTTCAGAGAGACAAGCGTATAATCAACACTAATGATTATTTTAATGTGACTTTTGGCTCAGATGTCTCTGAAAGTCATACCAATATAGAAAAAAGTATTTCCAAGAAAGGATTTTTGGGCGAAATTTCTGTTAAAAAGTCTTACTATTTTTTGTTCACAGATGCTATAGTGAACCGATATCGGCAATTCCGACAAATGAGTAGCTTCTTGGGGAAAAAAGAACGTGTACAAAATTTCAGAACGATATCTCATAAACTGATAGACTAGTTCGCTTATATACAAACAGACAGACATATTATATAGACGGTTGTGACTAAATCGACTCCGCTCGTCACGCCGCTCATTCATATATAAACTTTCTAGAGTCTCTGACATTTCTTATTGTGTGTTACAAACTTCGTTTTATTCGCATTAATAAACCGAAAAATCTAAAAATAAAATACCTCGAACCTAACCAATCTACAGGTATTATTAATAACATTTAAATCCGAGCGGCTTCAAAGAGTTTTAGTGGCTTAGTTTAGAGTTCAAATGTAATTTGCTTAATCACACACAACATTGTAACATTACAAGCAGACACACGGACAATAAATCGCCCAAAAGAGTCATATTCCCTACAATCAAAAGCTTATATTTCTTTCTGTGGCGTACAAACCGCATTGGGGCGTGACTGTTAGGCTCTTTTGACCCTTTTTCGATGCCGCCACTTAGCGAATGAGAAAAGCAGCACTAAAAAAGTAATAAAAACGTCCAATAGGAGCAAACGAAACAAATTGAAAGCAAAATGAAGAATTGCTCATTGACATGCGATGCGGTTGGTGGCGGGGCAGCAGTGAAAGCGATTATTGAAATTAAGTGAAAACTGTAAAAAAAAAGGGGCAAACAAACATATAAATATCATAAAGGGACTATTTATTGTTGTGATTTTTTGACTCTTTAAACTTTTAACCATTCTGTCAGCTATGAACTGACGATGAAGAATTTGATTTGATTGAATTACATTTATTAAGTTTTCTAATCTTTAAGATTACGGAACCATTTATATGAAGGAAGATGCGCAATTTTACGCCAATTTTCAGCCACCACATTATAACATCAGCAAGAGCTCTCCCACAAACGTCAATATGGCACAATACATTTGCATTTCCTTACTAAACGCCCACTAACAAATGGCGCTATAGCTTGTCCGCACAGATTTATACATAAATAAAGACGCTTATGTCCTTCGCCCACCATTTGTCACTCCCTTGAAAAGTCCAAGTGACGCGCTTCTAAAAATAGCCAAACACTAATCAAACAACCCTTAGTACGTGTGTATGTATGTTTGTAATCCAACACATCCACGTAGCATGAAAGTCAATAAGAGATGCACAGAAACGCTAAGGAAATCGAAAGCTCCTACGAAAAAGTAGCTAAAAATAGCCAAATCTCGAAATAGCAAAAGAAAGCGAAACGTAAGCTGAGTGCTGCAGAAAACATGAATGGATTTGAATTTAATTTGAAGGATTGCTTGAAAGGTAGAATTTCGACAAAAATGTATGAATGTGGCGGTAGCTGCGGGTGTTGTATAGAAAGTGTAGGAGTAGGTTATATAAAATGGCATGTTCCAACTATCATTTCCGATAACTTTCTATTGAAGTAAATAAATATAATGACTGGTAATCTTTGCCCATTTCGACTATGATCTAAGGTCTAGCTTTCAAAACTTTCTATCATTTGTAAAATTAATAAATAAGTTTCTATAAATAAGACATAAAAAAATTATTTCCTATAAATATTATCGATAACATTTCCTTACATATCTATAACTGAGTAACACAAATTTTTATCGATTAAACTCTAAAACTAGATAAAACATACTGTAAATGTTAGCGATATTTTTACGTTTATCGATAACATGGTTTTGTAGTTAAAAGGGAGATGAAAATTGTTATCGATTTCACTGCGAAGTATGCTTACAGATACCGTCAATGGAAATCAGCTCTAAAAAAACTTATTTTCGCTTTAAAATTAGCGGTATTTTTCTATTTTTTCATTTATCGATAACATGATTTTACGACAAAAGTTTAATGAAAAATTCTTATCGATTTGACTCTGACATAGCATTAATAAATACTGTGAACCAACATAAGCCACAAAAAGCTTAATTTGGATCCACAAATTATCAATAATTTTCTCATAAGATAAGGTGTGAAAATTTTCAATCCATTTATCTCTGAAATGGGCTGAAATTCGACGTTAATTCGAAAACTATTTTTCCTCTCTAAATTAGCGATATTTTTTCTTATATCGATAACATCATGTATAAACCAAATGGGAGATGAAAAATTGTTATCGATTTGACTGTGAAGTAGGCTTAAAAAATACTATGACCCGATAACTTCCTCATATGTAAATTATATGATTATACAAATAAGTTTAAAAATACTGTAAATCGAAATCAGCCACAAAAAACTAACTTTTGGTTTTAAAAGTTATCGATACATTATTATATAAAATAGGGTTAAAAATAAATTTTAAAGCGAAATCAAGCACAAAAAACTTCATTTGGCGTTAAAATTTATCGATACTTTTTTATTTATCGATACCAATATTTTACAACCAATGTGAGATGAATAATTGTTATCGGTTTGATTCTGAAATATGCTTTAAAAGTACGAAATCAGCTACAAATATTATACATATGGCTGTAATTAAAAGGCTCTCAGATATTATAGGCACCATAAAATTTATTCAAAGCCATTTACCTTTTCCCACAAACGCCGTGCGATAAGGAAAAACAAAACCACGCTGGTCAGGCTTGCAGGCCTATTGGCCTTGCACACACCACTTCTTGCCTCGCTGTCCCTGCTGTAAATTTTGGGCGCGAATAACACGGCGAACTGAATTTTCTGGACCTTTCAAATGGAGTCACGCTAAAATGCGTGCGAAGTTAGCGGGGAACACACAAAATCACTTATCGTTTGCTATTCTGCGTTGCTTCGGTACCGGCTAAAGAATTAGATAATAAGTGAGATGGGTAGAAAGGTCGATTGCTGTGTTGGTGAGTGTGATGAGCTCAAGCCGGTTCACTGCTGCCGGTTTTTCGTTGAATTTGCTTTTATTGTTGTAGTTTTTATTATTATTTTATGCGCCGTTTATAGTTTCGACTGTTTGTGAAACACTTCCTTGTTTTACGCTACACTCTTTCACCTCTACTTATGTACTTCTTCATATGAAGTGATGTGTTCAACCTAACACTGTTGTTTGTAACTTTTTTATTTTTTATTTTTTTTATTTTTATTATTAATTTTTTTCTTCAGCTTCTTTGGTATCAGCTATTTTTAATTTAACACTTTTTATTTGATTTGTAAGTTTCTTTTTTTAATTTTCTGTTAAAACCTGCTGTTAAACACCAAAAATCGATAAGTAAATTTGATATAATTTGTGCGTTTTGTCTATCAAACGCCACCGAAAGTGTGTCAAGCAGCGTGTAGTTGTTACCGCTTCTCTTTTGCTTGAAAATTTTGTTAATCTTTGCTGTTCATTTGCTAGTTTGCCATCTAATGAGTTTGAAATTTTTATTAAAACTAAACACACATGCAAACACAAGCATTCCGAAGTGGACAAGTCATAAAAAGTGTAAATCATGTGTGTGTGTTTATATGGCTGTAGGTAGCTTTAAGCGAATGCTTCCCTCCTAAACCCGAAATCTGGGCGAAACCGCTTTTTTTGTTCACATACCTCACACACATATTCATGCATACATACATATGTATATAACACTATGATGATATATTTGATTATAAATTTGTGATAATTTGCCTAACGAGCAAAATTTCAACCTCAAATCAAAATGCCTTATCAAAATTCGTATATTCGATTAACGATTGGTGCTGCCTTACTGGTTTAATTCATTTGAAAGCGTTTGTGAGTTTTTTTATTATTATTATTTTTTTTGTAACTTAATCGACGCTTTTATGAAGGCACATATAAGCACACACAAGAAAAAATGCTTTTTTTTTTATATGTTTTTTTTTGTTTTGGGTTTTGTAGGCTACTTGCGTTGTTTACTTTCGCGGTCTTCTTTTATTACCACATTTAGCTAATGCCTTAACAATACATATTTGTTCCAAAGCGTATGCATAACCTCATAGTTTTAGCACATACAGTTACGGACAATAAAATATTTAGGGGTTTCATATAGTATCTCAATTTTATCAGCTATAATGAACCGAAAACATCCGAAAGGAGTTTGTAAAAATAGGTCGACCACAAAAAATGACTCGGAAGTCATTCAAATTATGCAAAATTCTCTGTTCGAGATTTGTTTAGGACTGCTGCAGCCATTCAACAAGAAAAAAGAAGACGACTGTGTAGAAAAATCTCTTTGGCACATTTTCTCGAAAGGCATCATATTCAGACGTTCAGAAAACCAAAACTGTACAATTTCAGTTAATAGTGTGCAAATTAAGCGTAAATTTATTGAATTAGCACCAACCATCCAAATTTTTCGAAACTCCTTTGTGCCAATCTCTACATACAACACTTCCACTGCGGAAAATAAGTTGATACTAGTGAAAGAAAACCTAATTGTTTATGTTAAAAAATTAAAAGTAAACATGGAAAATGCTAAACTGAGAGTGACGTCATTGCCACAGCGAATTGACGATAATAAAAATCTAAATTATGCAGTCCGTGTTAATGCTCTCTGCACTTCATTATAGTAATTAGCAATTACTTTATTTTTACTTGAAAGAAAGAAATTAAAAACAAATTCGTTTTCAATTTTTTTATTCAAAGTTACCCTCATTTTAGACCCTGTCGTAAATCTGTCTCTTATACACATCTAGATGTGTATAAGAGACAGCTGCTACACTTTTATAACGATTGCCTTGAAGCTTTTGAAAACTATTCTAGATAGATAATAGTATTCAAAAAATAAAACAAACATTATTATTTTTTTTAATTTTAAAAACTTTGATTCTGCTTGTGGATTTTTTTTATTTGGTCTTTTAAAATTTTTGACATCAAGTGGAGAACTGTCTCTTATACACATCTTTTTAACTTTTTGATTCGTTTCAATTTTTTTAGATTCCTTTAAATTTTTTTTAATATTAACAATTTTTTAAATAAATTACAAATTTTAGAATTAAAATTATTTAGTAATTTCAATTCATTTAGAGTTTTTAATTTAAAAATATATTAAAAAAATAAAGTCGTTTTATTTCTTTCTAATTTGTTTGAATATTTTTAATTCTTTTTTAAATTTTTTTAAATTTTTGTAGCTTTTAAAACAAATTACAATTTTTAAAAGTAAAATTATTTAGAATTTTCAATTAATTAGAATTTTTAATTTTCAAAATTATTAAAAATTAAAAAAATTTATTCGTTTTGGTTTGTTTATAAATCGCTGTAATTTTTTTTAATTGGTTTAATATTTTAAAACTAATTTTAATTTTTTTTACTTTTAAAACTATTTTTTAATTTGTTTAAAATATTTAATTTAATAAAATATTAAACGTTTTATTTTTTTTAATTTTAAAAACTATTAAAAAAAATTAAAACATTTTTTTTTTACTTTTTTCTTTACTTAGGTACTTAAAAGCAAATTTTTAAGGTAATTTCAAAAGTCTGAAAAACGAAACCATTATACTATTTGTTACTCACTCATGCATATTTAATTTTGTTTTCATAATTATTTATGTAAATAGAAAATTTTGCACAATTACATTAAATTTGAAAACTCGAAAACAATTATAACTGATTTATTTAAAAAGTTGAAATATTTTATATAACGGTTTTTTTGACCATTATTGTTATTTTATTTTTATTATTAGTTATTTTTATAATATCTTTATATTCAATATTTAAAAAAAAAGTAAATATATTTCTTTGGTAATTATACTTTTTTTGAATTTCTTCTTTAGATATTTAACAATTATTTTTCTAATATTATCGTTTGTTATACAATTTCATTTTTGAGTTAATATGATTTGTATTTACTACTCAGCACAGTTTTATTTTTACTATTAGCTTTATTTATATTTCAATACTTTTTTATATCTCAATTTTTTTTTTTTATTGCTATTTTGACATTTTCTTTCAACTCTTTCAACATCTCTAACTTTACCAAAGTTGTCTACTAACTCAACACACGAAAAAGAAAAACTTAAAAATCTTAAGAATATAATTCTGTCATATTTGCTCGATTTCCTCTACCTTTTCAGCACAATTTCGCAAATTCTAAAGTGCTTTCAGCATTCGCGCGGCCACGAATGCTAAACCGTAATGCCGATGCCGTACAGAGCAAATGAATGAATATATGAATGAGCGGCGAAAGACTCGGCCGACTGTCTAATAGACTGATATTGAAATGCATGAATGTCTTACCCCGTGACCTGCCTAAACAACCCACCACAAATCGCTTATATTATTTATATACATACAAATATTGTTATATAAATATATGTACATATAAATATATGTATGTATGTATGAATGTGTGTATATATTTTGCTATTGTTGTGAAATTATTTCATTTCGCGTGGTTCTTATTGCTCGAGTCATTTGTTCTATAATATATTTTTTATATATACATATGTAAATATTTATATTATAAGTATGCGTGTATGTGTGCGTTTTATTTTGCAACTTTTAATATTGTGCTGGTATTATTTGTATTGTGGCTTTTTGCCACATGATTTTCACATACACACTCACACATAAATGGAAATATAGATTTGTACATACGTATGTATGTCTATGAGCACAGATATTTATTCTGATTATTCCTCACGTTGTCTTTGCACTTGTAATCCGTGCATACTTCGCTTAATATTATTTGCTTTTTTTTTAATCTGTTGAAATTACTTTGATATTTGTTGTTGTTGGCACTGCTGTTATACAATGTTCACTGTATATTATTTGATATTGCCTACTATACACATTTCAATTTTCTTTGTTTCAATTATTTTGCGATTATTTTTCTAAAAACTTTTCAATTACACACACAGCCACACGCACACACAAACACAAGCGCAAACGTGAAAATTAATAACAAAACTCACTCACAGCTGTTTTTTGTGTACATACACAAGCAATATTTATTTATGTATATACATGTTTGTATGTATATAAGTAGTTGTTATCGTTGTTTTTGCACTTCATCACTTCATCACTTCTGCACTTGCTGACTTGTTCTTTTTGTATTTATATGTACATAATTTTAATTAAGATCGACTTTTTTCTTTTGCACAAAATCGAACGAAATCAATCGAAATTCCATCGGTATTCACATACTCGTACATACATACATATATATTTAATTCTCTTCTGCAATTGAATTTCTAAGTTTTTGTTGTTTTCGCACACACTTTATTGCTAAACAATTAGTTTTATTTATTCATCACACATATACACAGACATGTGTTTGGGTATATATAGTATAAGCTTTTCTTTTGTAATTTGGTGAATTTACGCGCGACCGCGTTTTAACGCGTTCAACTTCGACAAACGTTCTTGACCGATTGATAAAAGACTTTGGTCGCACCACTCCAACTGGCCCGAGTTCGCTTTGGTGGCGGCGGCGGCTCCCACACTCGTGCTCACACGAGCACAAACACTAAACGCTCTCGCAGTGGGGCACACTCACCCTCGCTTTTACTCTCATTCTTCGTGTGCTCCACATATGTATGTACATATGTGCTTGTAGGGATCTACTTTGCTTATTTCGACTGGCTGATTTGAAATTATACAGTATGTGAGCATAAAAATAGTAGAGTTTAGGTTTTACGTTTAATGTTAAGAATGTTGTTTGCACTTGTTCTTGTTGTGTCTATAGTGAATTGGAAATGCTTTATGTAACATGCGAGTATGCCACCGCAAGCTGTATTCATTGATGCCGACAGCTCTACTTTTATATCCTCAACAGGGAATCGAGATGAGAAAGCGCTTGGAGTATTTGAGAGTTCTATTCTCCACAAGGTCTTTGAATTCGTCTGCATAAGCAAAGAAAAGGATGAAACCACAAGGTCTTCGAAGTCGTTCGCATAAAAGACGAATACTGAAGAAGATAGAACCACGAACTCTACGGCGACGTGGATATATGTATGTATGTAGTTAAGCGCATAAAAAATCAACGAATATGTTGGTTTGCTTGAAAGATGATAACACAGCGAAAAGCGCCTTCGATTGGAGACTCATGAGATGACAGCGGAAGGGAGAGCGCCCACGCAACCAATGGAAGGATCAAGTGCATAGCGATCTGTCTGCATTTGGTATGTAAAACTGACGTTACCGCGCAAAAAATAGAGATAGCTGGCGAAGAAACTTCACTTCTACTGGATGCCAGGCATCGAAGGCAATGAAATAGTGGACGAGATTACCAAGAATGATGTGCGGCTAACATCTGAAAACGTGAA
Organism: Bactrocera latifrons; assembly: GCF_001853355.1. Lineage (NCBI taxonomy): Eukaryota > Metazoa > Arthropoda > Insecta > Diptera > Tephritidae > Bactrocera > Bactrocera latifrons. The sequence goes on along the minus strand of NW_017536992.1, from coordinate 239,918 downwards.
CTACATAGGGAAACTCATGCTTTTTCTATACGACGATTTCGACAGAGGCATGGTAAAGAAAATCAAAACAGAACGAGCTACCTGGGTGCAAAACTGCAAAACGATAGAACGGACGTACACAAAATTCCTATTGGCACTCGATAGAAGACAATACACGCCCGCAGGATGAGACTGACATTAACTGCAGCAAATGTCTAGAGCAAGGCACCAGCGAAACAATGGAGCAACTTTGTTGCACTTGTCCTGCATAGACAAGACTACGCTAAAAAGCATCATGGGTCCCCAAAGTATGATACATTAGGGGAGGTTTCCATAGTGAACCCGCAGGGTCTCTTAAAATTTGCGAAAAGCGCAGGCATCCTAAACGATAACTGCTCGTCTTGGAGTTAGCAATTGAACTCAAGCTGGTATCGCAAATGAGCAAACTGGTATATGCGTTGCTTATTGGCCTACCAGATTAACCTAACCTAACCTAATGTAATTAGAACACTTCCTTGTCCGTATACTGTATTTACCAATCGCCACTCACCGGAAACACTCTTATTATAAAATTAAAAGCTTTATCAACGACTGCTTATGACAGCTCTCATCATTCAGTTATTTGTATTCCACTGTTTTTCGCACATTCTCCTTTAACCATATTTCACTCCCTTCTGTGTCATCATGCTGACACACTAACACATATGCTTGTCATTATTTCATCAACATACGATTTGTTCGCGTGGCTGTATCGCTAGCTGCCGTGCCTATCTTCACTCTTCGCTTGTTTACACATTCGTCTTTGTCTCTTTTATTTTGCTTTACATATTTATTTGCTTGTCTTTGTTTTTGTTTTAATATATTTTTTGCAAATGCCTTTCAAATCGGCTCCTTTGGTGCTCAGCTGTTTGCTTTGTTATGCGCGTGCTCACACATTTGGCTCCCGATCACGACCGCCCCCTTACGACTGCCAAATGTTATACACACACAGTGGCAATCTTTGCGGCTTCTCTTTACACTCAGCAGTAGTTCTTTATTTCCTTTGTTCGGCAGCGTAAAGTTCTTTAGTCAGCTTTCTTGCAAGCGTACAAAAAAAGAAAACTCGCGAGCAAGTATCTCACAGTTACACAAATACGAGTGTATACGAATGTACATAGTTGCTAATTTTTGCTCGTTTGTTTTCCTATGATATGCATCTTATTTTCTGTTTTGCACCACAATTCTACACAGCTAATACTCGTCGACGGCTCGTTTCCCATCGGCGTTCTAAAAACTGTCTAGTATTTTATTTATAATTGTTATTTTATTCATATTCTTCTCTTATTTTACATTCTTTTTCTTACTTTTCCTTTCCACGAAGACATTAACACTCATCCGTTTGCACTATAACTTTTGCCCCCAAAGGTTTTCTTTGTTCTCCTGGCGGTTGTTGTGGAAAATTTGACGCGAGGAAAGGCACAGTGGGTCTGACCACTAGATGAAATGCAACTTTGAGCTCGTACTTCCTAAATCCCTTTTAAATCCAGTGCACATTTTCCACTTCTGTACTATTATATTGGGCAGTCGAAAAAGTCTTTTCGTATAATAGATGTCGTTACAGTCGTTTATCTCCACTGCTACCAATCGCATTGTGTCATACCATACATTGTTGAAATGGTGAGATTTTAAGCTTCATTCAAAAAATTAAATTCGGGGAAGTTGAAAAAACAGTTGGCTATATTTTGAAATTTTTGTATAAAAACAGGAAGAATACCACGCAAGCCACCAATGATATTTGTGAAGTTTAAGAAGACGATGCTGTATCAGTTCGTGTAGCACAACAATGGTTCGCTCGCTGGAAATTCGTTCTGGAAATTTCGTTGTGAATGATGCACCTCGGTCTGGTCGACCTATCGCTGAAAAAGACGTTAAATTAATGGAAAATATTGACCAGGGCCGTCACTTAAGCAGCCATAACATCGCTAAAGAACTTAAAATTCACCATCAAGCGGTTTTGAACTATTTAAATAAGGCTGGCTACAAAAAGAAACTCGATGTTTGGGTACCACTTGAATTGTCTGTGAAAATTTTAATGGAGCGAATTAACAGTAGACGACAAGTGGATCAAATACGACAATAATGTGCGAAAAAGATCATGGTCTAAGCAAGGTGAAGCTCAGCAAATGGTCACAAACCCAGGATTGACGCCTCGAAAGGTTATGCTGAGTGTTTGGTTTGATTGGTAAGAAACCATTCATTATGAGCTGCTCCAGCCTGATTGAACCATTCATTCTACATTTTACTGTCAACAACTGATGACATTGAAGCAATCAATCGAAAAAAACGGCAAAAACTGATCAACATCAGGACAGCCCTAAACAACACACAGCTTTGATGACTCGGCAAAAAATGGGGGAGCTTGGCCATACGGCCCTTACTGTGCACCATCGAACTAGCAGTTGGCTTCAAGATAAGCCTGTAAAAGTTACTTATTACAGTTTTTCGCCGAGAAACCAGAAAAGTTTTAAGCTGATGGAATAATGTTTCTAGCGGAAAACTGGCAAACAGTAGTCGACCAAAATGTTACATATTTGGATCATTAAAGTTCATTATAAATATAAGAGAAAATAAGTTGAAGTTTGTTTAGAAATACGAAACAACTTTTTCGACTACCCAATATTTCTACATATCCAAATGTATTTTTTTAGCGAAATGTTTTTCTTTGATTTTAAGCATTCAGTTGCACTGTGCAACTGTTAAACCACCTCCGCATGTTGGTGGGTGTCTTTGTAGGTTGTAATTCGAAAATTCATGCTAGTTTGGTCATTCACTTCTTTTTGGGGGTGGAAATTTTAAATTGTACATACATACATACATAGTGCATAGGCGTATTTTTTATATACATATGTATTTATTAGATATGTATTGTACATATGGTATGCAGTATATGAGTTTTGTAGAATTTATATCATATTCTCATAATGTAAGTACAATTTCAAATAACGCGTATTGTTGTGAAATGCCGTCTCTATGTATGTATATATGTATATACTATATACATATGTTAGTCTATGAAGCAATATTTACAAAATTTTCGATGTTTCCTTTTCGCTTATTTGTTTCGTTGGCAATTCACTTGTTTTGCTTTCCACGGATTTCTCGCCACTTTTGCCATATTGAAGTGGTAAATTCTATCTGTTTCAATGTGTGTGTGCGTGTTTAAGACTTCAGCTTTTACAAACATTCCATCATTATCAAGTACAGTCGATACGTACAACAAAGCAATTTCATTTTGCCATTTGACGTTTCTTGACGTTTCTACTCATACCTAATACTCGTATTTACATATTAATTCATTTTTGCTTAGTTTTTGTTTTGCTGAGGGCTTTTGTGATTTGTTTTCATACTTTTGCTTTAGAATACATGCCTAGTATGTATGTATGTATGTATGTGTGTTATATAGTATCTTTTCGTAGTGTTTCCCACACTTTGCCAGACTTTTGCTTATGTTTTGATTGTCGGCTTTCTGACATTTGTTTATTTTCGTACTTGGTTTGGTTTTTGTTATGGCTACTTTTAGTATTTTTTTCTTTTACTTTTCACCTTTTGTTTGCACAATTTATGGTGTTTATATATGCATAATTTTATATGATTATTATGGAACTTTTCAATGTAATTTACAATCATAATAGACTGAGCGTTTGCGGTTAATGATAAGAGGGTGTTCCAAGAAAAGATTGTTACAGCTTAAGATTTAATCACCGACACAATATGTGTACTATATATACATAGAAGAAAGTTTCTATAAATATAACCCCAGCTTTGTCAGTTAACAATAAAATAAATTTTATAATTAGTTCTTCTTCTTTATTGGCGCAGACACCGCTCACGTGGGAATAGCCGAGTTTACAACAGCGCACCAGTCGTTCTTCCTTTTTGCAATTTGGCGCCAATTCGAGATACCAAGTACAGTCAGGTAATTTTCCGCCTGATCATTCCAACGGAGTGGAGGTCTTCCGTTTCATTTACTTCCTCCGGCGAGTACTGCGTTGAATGCTTTTTGAGGTGGAGCGTTTTTATCTATGTTGTCGTATATCTCGTGCAGCTCATCGTTCCATCGACTTCGCAGACTTAAGCAGAAATTTTCTCTCGAAAACTCGTAACGTCGACTCATCAGGTGTTATTATCGTCCATGCCTCTGCACCATATAGCGGAATAATGAGTGACTTATAGAGTTTGGTCTTTGTTCGTCGAGAGAGAACTTTATTGCCTACTCTGTCCGAAGTAGTGCCTGTTGGCGAGAGTTATTCTGTCTTTGATTTCGAGGCAAGTGCGGCGACAGTTTGTTTGATGACAGGAGATATTTCGTCTTGTTCGCGTTCACTACCAGACCCATTTGTTCGCTTCCTTATCCAGTCTGGAGAAAGCGGAACTAAGGTCGCGGTTGTTGAGACCAATGATATCAACATCACCGTAAAGAAAATTCTGTCTTCTCTATTTAGCTCTGCAGCTCGAATCATCTTCGCCAAGAGTAGATAGAAGAAGTCGCACGATATAGAGTCGCCTTTTCTCAGATCTTATTTGGTATCGGATGGCTCGGAGAGTTGTTTGATGATACTGACGGAGATTTTGGTATTGCTCATAGTCAGTTTACAGAGCCATATTAGCGTTGTGGCGATACCAAATTCAGGCATAGCGCGCATAAAGGGAGCTCCTTTTTGTGTTGTCAATAGCAGCTTTAAAATCGACAAAGAGGTAGTAGTCATATGTAATAGTTCATGCAAATGAGGAAAGTTCTCTGAGCGCCATTCACTTGGGAGTAGCCAGAAACGATTATTTTACATATGGCTCAAGCAACTCGCGCCGTCCGGTCTTAGACCAACTATCATCTGGGTATCCAAAAAACTTTGTGTACGAAATCTCAATGTAAAAAATTGTATCCGAATTTTTATTTATATGGTAAATTTTGAAATGCTCACCGATACTTTAAACTAAGACATATTGTTTCTCTGTATACAGACTCATTTCAACCCATAAATTCCATAAGTTATTTTTTCGTTCACCCTGATGGATATTTTAACCATCATATAACATCTGATCATATTTGACACAGACTATGAAAAAATATTTTCACATATTTTAATATGAATCTTTATTATCGCTTTCAAAATAGGTGTTTTAGCAAGCTACAAGCCCACGGGTCAATTTTGATCAGCTGGTCCCGAGTAGAAAATCAAAACTTACAAGAGTCCCGAAAAATTAAAATCGACTTTTTAGCGAATTGCGTTCGCAAATTATTGTTCGGAGATTTCAATAAGTGTTTGACAATAACTCGAGAGCATTGACTGTTAGCATTATAGAAGAGGTTCATCAATAATTTTACAAGAAAGTGAAATTTTTTATTTTTTTTATTTTTTTAACATTTAAATTTTTTTATTTTTTATTTTTATTTTTATAACATTTCATTTTATTTTTTATTTTTTTCTTTTATTTTGTTAAATTTTTTTAATTTTTTCTTAAATTTAGATTTTTTTGGGTTAATTCTTGTTGTTAATTTTTTCTTTTTTACAAGCCGCGATCAATACCTTCTTAAATATTTATTTATATTTTATTGTTTTCCATGGCTTAGTCATTAATTACTACAACAAATAGACTGCTCTTTCGCGTAGCTCTCGCACACTCGGCATCGCCATTTGACGTAATTTGTTTGTTTACATTTTCAGGTGTATGTAAATGTCAACTTTTCTTATGAAATACGCCGTCCGCACCTTATAAACCTTCATAAACAACAACACTTCACGCCGGAGCACCTCCCTTGCTCTCAACCAAACAAACATAACCGCAAGGTAGCTGTTTTTGCAATCACGACAACAAATTCATTAATTTACGTTCGATTCTCAGATTCTCACTTTTGTGTTTAAAAGAATTTTCGCAATGTATTAATAATGTTTGCGAGTTTCCGAGAATCGCAAGATGACCAGAAAGAATGTAAGCTCATTTAAATACAGAATATATGTATGTATATGGTAAATAAATAAACAAATATATTATGTATATTTGTATATTGCAAGCTCAAACATTTGCTCACGCTTTAAGCACTAGCACTTATGCACTGGTTCTAATGACACCATTAAGCTCTTAATTGTGAAGTTAGAGCAAATGACTTGTCTTTTGTGAATCCCCTCGTATGCATTGTAGGTGCATATTCATGCATACAATTATTGTTTGTGTCTCCCATAATTGTGTTTATTTGTATTTTTCGATTTTTAAATATAACTTCGATGGCACATGTGTTTCACTGTGAGCATCGCGTGACAGAAAACAACCCGCGAGTGTGGTAAGCTGAACGGCGCCTAGCCTACACGCTGTCAGACGATTTGGCAGCCCACCAGTCGATCAGATGTGCAAGTAAACACATATGTATATTAACGGGAAATTTTGTTTTGACAATGCTTTCAAATTTGAAATTTTTAACGAATTCCATTAAATATTTACATTTTCAAGAATTTTTAGATTGCCAGCGAAGACAACATAATTTGTTGCGATCCCGAAAACTTTAATTTCAAATTTATATGTATCCACTTTCATTGAAATTACAACTATTAATACGAAACAATTAATATTCTCGCGTGAAATTTATTTTTTTTTTAAATTTCGGGATCCCGATTTTTCGGGATTTGAGATTTCTACTACAAATCATATTTTTCTTAATACTTTGGGAAATTAATGAGGTTTTTATATAACAATGTAGAAGCATTTGATGGAGTAGCAAAAAGAAATGTACGGGATTCCAAAAACTGGAATTTAAAATTTATATGAAAAAACAGTTAACATTCTCGCATGCTATTTATTTCTAGAAATTTTCGGGATCCCGAAAACTCAGCTTCGCATTGGGAGTTTACAAATATATATCATATTTATGTATAAGAAGGCTTTAGGGAATTAATGAGCTTCATATGTATATTCTAATATGGGATGGGAAAACGACAGATTTTTTCGGGATCCCGAAAGTTAGATTTCAGGTTTATATAAATATGTTTTGAGAATTAGTAAATACTACCACACAAAAAAAAAAAATATTATTGCATGCTATTTATTTATTGAAATTTTCGGGATCCCAAAAGCTCAGTTTCTCAATTGCGCGTTTACCACTGTAAATTGTATTTGTATGAGTGCTTTACAGAATTAATGAGTTCGACGGATTATTTCGGGATCCCGAAACTTAGATTTCGGGTTTATATGAATATTTTTTGAGAAATAATAATTATTACTACAAAAAAAGCTTGCTAACTATTTTTTGAAATTTTCGGGATTGCGAAAATCCAAATTTGCATTTGTGAGATTTATATTATAAATAATATTTATATGAATATTTTAGGAGTTTAATTGTTAAATACTGTAATCGAATTAAATATATATATTTCTTCCAAGAACTCGCTTTACTTTTATATAAAGCGCCTAACTGTAGGCAATAATTTACATACATATAATGTCTTTAAGACAATCAATGGTGGATAAACCGAAATGCAACCCAATCTAGTGTGGTACTTTTAACCTAGATAGTGAACCAATTTGTTCGCTAAAATATTATTTTTCAGTAAAAGAATTTCGTCAATAATTTTGGGAAAAGAAAAAAAAAATCCTGCAATATGGAAAAAGTAAATCAATTTCCCTTCATAAACAGACAAAGATAGTTTATTGGAAAATATGTATCTACATATGGATATAAGTATTGGAGCAAACCCTCACAAATGAAAGCAAAAGCAAATACACAAATAAATAGTATACATACAAAAGCGATATAAGGCAAAACCGTCCTTGAACGCTGCATATAAAGTTCAACACAAAGAAGAACCGAACAAGCAAAACAAAATATATCAAAAACAAAACATAAATAAATGTAAATAGAAGTTAGAGAAGCGAGTAAGTAAAGGAGTACATGGAGGAGCAGGATGCCAACTTTCACTTATTTACACCAACACATATTGGCACGAATAGGCGCCGAGGTGAAGAAGGGCTGGATAAAAAGCGAAAGTTGGCGATGAGTCAGCATATACGAGACATAACTATGATTATTTATATTTGCATTTGTGGTGGATATAGGCGACGTGGTGAGATGAAGTAAGGTCAGTGATACTAGCGGCCGAGCAGATGTGGGGAATGGTGAGTAGAAGGTAGGTTTTAGGTCATAAAATGGTCATAAAAAATATGTATGTATGTGGAAGGTTTAGAAACGCTTTCGTCCAGTGAAAACCCAAAATGTGGTTTGAGGCAAGCGCAGAGGCAAATGGCAAATGAAATAAAACACTTTGGACGCCTAAAAGAGACGCGACGTCACGACAAAACCAAACAGCAAAGCAAAAATCGAGAGGAGTAAGCAACAAAATTTACTCAATGAATATCGGCAAACAGGAGCTGTTATAGCAAGCGAGTGGTGTCGAAAATTATACACTACCAACGCTTGTAGCGTGCGAGTGACAACAGTTGTCCTTAACAAAAAGCAGCACTGAATGAAGTCAGCGCGCTGTGAGTAAAGTGGTATTGACTCTGGCGTAGGCGTAACGAAATGGCCTTGGAATTGAGTTTACGTTAGCGTTTTCACTTTCTCTTTTCAGCACAACATTAACGTTTGTTTTGTTTTGCCTTCTTCTACTTTTTATGTACACTTTATTGCAACGCATTGTTATTTGTTGTTGTAGGATTTTATTGGACTGAACCCACTGGCGTTGCACACATAGCTGGAAATTTTTCGTAAATATTTACAAGAACACACACGCTAGCCGAGGGTGGCTCCAGGCATACAACAGTGGGCGTACAGTGCGTATACGCAACCAACATGTAAGCTGTAATTATGTAGGACTATGCAGGTGCGTGGGCACACAAAGAACTTGTGGACACAAATGAGCCATAAAACGGCGTTACAATAATGCAATATGCGAAAATTAAAAGAAAAAATGTTTTATTTACAAATCATAGAAGCGTGAAGTGAGTTTCTTTGCGTACTGTACCCACGGCAGTCAAGGTCGATCTTAATGAGCTGTAATCAAATGGACATTTTTCATAATTAAATGTGGATAAAAAATTATTGCAACGGGATATTAAGTATGTACGTATGCATGTTTATGCACACGTGCGTGTAATTAGCAATTTCATTTAGAGTGTATGAATGTATGTGATACAGATATAAAAGAAAAATTTAAATTTTTTGCCAAGCATTTTCGTGACAAAGCGCAATTAATTACTCAATTAATTCTTTTAAAAGAGTTTGTTTCAAAATTTTCTAACCTGAAATCTTGCAAAAATTATAAAAATTATAACTTTTGCGTACAAGTGTTTGTTGTGTAATATTTGCTTTAAAAAATAACGTTTTTTCAGGTTCGTAAACTATATTCAAAAAAAAATTTTTTTTTACAAAAATTTTACAATTTTTTTGTTAATAGTGCATATTTGTAACAATAAATAATTGTAATAAAAAATCTATTCTTTATTATTTATTTGAAAAAAAAAATTCTTTTTCTTAATTTGCTGACATTAGCTAGTTAAACTAGCAATTTCCTGTCGAAATCCGCGCCCAGTAATTATTTGCTCACGGCATAAAAAGCACAACTGTTATCTATCAAAAAACTCTAATTGAAGAAATTACAAATTTCTGTTTAAAAACACCAACAAATTTTATAAAATTTCCTAATTTGGTTTCTATTAATTTAGCTGGTATTACAAGAGCTTAAAAGTTTGCTAAATAATGAAAAGATATATAAAGGTTAATATTGAGTTAAAGCAAAGGCAGATGCAGAGAGAAAGGTTTTCTCCTAGCAAGCGGAGAAAGTACAGAAATTCGGGTAGCTTGTTGCGAAAATAAAGAATACAAACAGTAAAATGGATAGATAATAGCAACAAAACAAGTTGTAGAAACGAAGTTGTAGAATAATTGATTTCTATATATTTGTATTTTATAAAAAATTATTACATACATGTAAGGGAGTTAGTTATACAATAAATAAGTAAATACTTTTGGTAAACTTCTTACTATATGGATATGCATATATGTATATGTGTATGTATTTCTATATAAGCATAATATTCGTCAGTATGATTACTGGCAAGGACATGCGTAGGTGTATACATACAAATATACAAAGTGTTTACACTAATACAATGAATTTCATGCGAGTATACAGAAATATATATGTATGTAGTATATATGTATATAGTACATGTACACGTAAATTTAAGGGTGTTGAAAGTAATGCGAAAGATGGCGAAAACATAAGAGCCATAATAGGAATATTATATGTGAAGCAGGTGGATTAATCGAGTAGCGCGCGGAGTAACGCTGTACGCCACAAGATTATGTAGGCATCCTGTGGAAGTTTACGTTGTACATATGTATTTTATTTATTTTTATCCTTTATTTTGCGTCGTAACGCGTTTCTCAGCTACCGAATTTATTTAAATCAAAAGGTGCATGGAGAGAAGTTCGGCAGCTGTGAGGACAAAAAAAATGTATTCGGGTCTGTTTTGACTGGCGATATTGATTTGTTTACATTCGTGTAAGGTACATACATAAATATATATATTTTATATATTTATATAACTGTTATACATTACATTGCTTTTTGTATTATGTATAAAACCACACCTACGCACGTTAGCTAGTACGCAGGCACCGCCGAGCAGTCAATGAAATAGTAAAACAAAGTATAGTGTTAAGGGTAACGGTAAAAAATGGCGTGTAGGTGTCGTGTTAAAACAAAATATTTTCTTGTTTACAATTAGGCAAAATAGGTGTATATGTCAATTACATTGTTGACAGTTACAGTACAAATAAATTTCCTAATGGTTGTCGGGGGCGTATACGCACCTAAATTATGAAAACATTGCACTTTATAAGGGCAAGTGCGTGGATTCACAAGGGATTTGATAGCGTTAGGGGTATTGAGTGGAGACTTAAGTGATTTGAAATAAATTTCAAGACAAATATTTTTTTTTTTTAAATAATTTCTAAAAAAATAAGAACATATAATTTGCAATTATTTA
>NW_017536992.1:225784-227838 GCF_001853355.1 Bactrocera latifrons | reverse complement strand
ACTAGTTCGTATATATACAGACAGACGGACATGGCTAAATCGACTCAGCTCGACATACTGATCATTTATATATATACTTTATAGGGTCTCCGACCCTTCCTTCTGGATGTTACAAACTTTGTGACAAACTTAATATACCCTGTTCAGGGTTTAATAAATATATACACATGTACTAAGAAAAAATTATTTTCTAAAATAAAATTGTAAACAAATAATATTTAAAAGCAAAAATAACTAAATTTTATATTAATATACAAATATAAATATAATAAAAAAAAACAATAAAAAATTAAAAAAAAATAAAAATAAAACGAAAAAATACAGAAACAACAAATATATAGTAAGAAAACATTATACACAAAAAATATTTAAAAAAATATTCTTGAAAAAACAATTATGACAAAAACATAACAAAAAAGTGTTTAAAATTTTATTTGTATTTATTTTGTTAATTTCCAGCCAAAAATAGCATTTTCTGCATGCCCACATGTGGCTAATATAATAGCCAACCATGCAAAAAAATAAATAAATAAATAAAAGCTTCTGAAGAAAAGCAAAAAAAAATAACACTTGAAAATTATTGCCTTGAAATAATTTCGATGAAACGCCATCAATTGGAAAACCATTTTTAGATATTTTTAGACAAAATATGAGTTCATGGACATGGTACAAAGATTTCTCAACATTTAGAAAAGAAAAAGAAAAAAAGTAAAATTACAAAAGTAATAAAAATAAAAAAATTACAATTAAAAAATCAAAAAATATTAAAAATAAAAAACAAAAGAACAAACAAAAAATAAAAAAAAATAATAAATAAATAAAAAAACAAAAATTGATAAGTAAACATATAAAATTTATCATATTATTATGAGAAAAAAATTTAAAACAAATAAAAAAAAATTTTAATTACACAAATTTTTTTCACATTCACCAAAATTTTTCAAAGTTTTTTTTTACTATTTTATTTTAAATAAAAGTCCTATAACTCTCACAAATCACACTCTAAGCAAGACAAGCAAGACTATGTTCTTAGCACAATTAACTTGCCAACCTCCAAAAGCCATTAATTCGCTCGCGGTAATTAGAAAAAAATGTTTATGGGAAACTTAGCGATTACCGCACATTGCAGAATTGCATGAATTCACGAAGCAACAACAAATTCAAATGCTTTCCGGCAGCTTCTAATAATAGTAACGGATTGCAGGCAATTAAATATTGTATGCATGCGAAATGAGTACGGGGAAAAACGGAGAGCACGACATGGCATGGCATGAGATGACAATTTTTAAAAATAATATGCAAAGGCAAAAAAATGCTCGAGCAAAAGCACTGAAAAGTAAACTAACGTAAACAAATTACCGTAATTTGTAATAACTAGCATAAGCAGCTGCAAATAACGACACATACAGACAAAGGTGCTCAGAAGCGCTGGCAACTCGTTGTCGACGCCGCCGTGGGGGGTGCGCGACTGAGCTGTATGTCGTTCGCAGACGACGGACCAAAGTGCAATTGCTCATTTTGTTTCTGTTTGTGTTTGTTTTTGTTAATGAACGCGATTTTCAAGTTGAATGGCATTTCACAGTCATTAGTGTTTTATTGCAAAAAAAAGTTGGTATTTAAAACTTAATAAAAAAAAATGTAAATAGTAAAAAACTGAAATACATTTGCACCGATACATACATACAAACTTTTTTATTAATATAATATTTTTGCACCTCTTACTTTTTTATTTACTACTCGACGTAAAGCAATGAGCAGAAAGCTAAGAAAAAAATTAAAAATGTTGTGGAATTTCATGCGAAATGTATCTGTGAGACTGTATTTTGTAATCAAAAGCCGACCAAAGCCGTAGGGTTATAGTTAATTTACACAAAGTGTTGACGCAGAGTTGCAAATGGATTTTGAGCGGAGTGGGCGAATTCGATTGTGTTTATTTTTTACTTAACGCTGATCTAAGCAGTTTTGGCTGTCCACTAAGCTGTGTGATTGAGCGCTAGAAAAGTTTCCATTTAAGTATATTTCTCTATTATTAATAGAATAATAAAAAAAAAAAA
>NW_017536992.1:222492-223876 GCF_001853355.1 Bactrocera latifrons | reverse complement strand
TATCCACATGATTATATACAAATTTACAAGTAAATGCATTTATTAACACAGATTTGTTGTGTAAATTGTTGTGTGCGGCAAGAAACCAAGTCCAAAGTGCAATTGAAGCACCGACGACTTTGTTATGTTTACAAATGCCTTACATACACGCATACGCTTTCATATATGTACATATGTAAGTATATAACGAATTTTTATGATCTCGTTGAAAGCTATGAGTACAACAATTTTTATTTTAACCTGCTAATTAGGAATAAATGTGAGGAAATTTGAACAAAGGCTTCTAATAATAACACTATTTCATATTTCAGCAGAGTTGTATCTATACATATGTACATACATTAGTACTTAAAAGAAAGAAACGCTTAAGAACACCTTTGAAGTTTTTTTGAATTGGCGCGAAGTATAGAACCAAATTAAATTTGAAACAAATTATATTTTAATTATTATTTAAATTTAAATTAATAAAAAACAAAAAATAAAAACGAAAAATGCAATAAAAATTTATTTATCAAAAAAATGTTTTAGTAAAAATTTTGAAGCCTTTTCCTAACAAATGTTTTGCTCTCTAATGTAAAATACGTATATAATATAAATTTTTAAACAACTAAAATGCAAAAACAAAAAATACCATATTTAGAACAAAAGCAGATATAATATTAGCAAGGAATTTCCGAAGACAACAACAAGTCAGCCAACTAACTAGTAAATAGATGAATCATCACTTGGAACATGTGCCGATGGCAAAAGCGGAAATGCATGAAAGAAACCGCTTTGAAAAGCAAATGTGTCACTTCTTAGAAAAAGAAGCAAGGAAAAAAGAAAAAAAAATCGACGAACAACGGGTTAACACTATGTATACTGAAGAAAAAGAGGAATAGCTAAATAACATCTGTAATATAAAATTCAATTACACACACCACAGCAGATATGTACTCATTTGCATATAGTATACTACTGACGCGTATCTGTCACCCACACATTGGCAGAATTAGAAAATATTATAATGAAATATATTGTTATTCATATATGTATAGGTATAAGTATATCCATATATAATATATGTATGTATGTAAGCTGAACAAAGAATGTTCTGAAATATGTGGGTGGGAGGCGGACAATACGAGCAGAACATTTTTGGGGGATGATTACCCCAATTCAGTGGGTATGTATTCGATTGTGGAACTTTTCACGTGAAATACATATCGACAAAGTACAAAATAAATGTATGTATAGATATATAGAAAATATATAAAAGAAAATAATAAGGAAGTATAATGTGCTTTAGCTAAAATAACTTAGTTTTTAAATTAAGTTTAAAAATTTATCTAGTTAATTAAAAATTAAATTAAATTTTGTTAATTCAACAAGTAAATTTGGTGAA
>NW_017536992.1:213763-221809 GCF_001853355.1 Bactrocera latifrons | reverse complement strand
TATTTTCTAATTTAATTTAATTTAGATAATGAATTTTTAAATTCAGAAAATTTATATTAAACTAATTTCTTTTTAATTTATCTGGTTTTCTAAATTAATCAGGTAATGCATTTTGTTAATTCACTAATTTTGCCTTCATTTAAATTTTTTTAACATTTATTTAGTTTCATTTATTCATTTTTTTAATTAAGTAATTTTATATTGATAATTTATGAATTGAATTTATAACAGAATAAGTATTTTTTAACATTTATTTAGTTTTGTATTTTAAATTAATAAATTAATTCAATTCAGGTAATTAATTTTGTTAATTAAGTTTTTTATATCGATAATTTACGCCTTGAATTTGAAAAATAATAATTTTTCTAAGCATTTACTTAGTTTTGTAACCTAAATTAATTAAATTATGGTAATTATTTTTGTTAAATTAGTAATTTTATATTGAATTAATTTTGTTAAGATTTAATTAGTTTGTAATTTTATTTTAATTAAGATAATTAATTTTGTTAATTAAGTGATTTAAATTTTCAAAACAATTTAGATTCAGATTGATTCGAAATAGAAAAAATAGTTCAACTAGATCAAACAGTTTAAAAAATTAAAAAATTAATTCAAGAAAGTTTTTCTAATATATTATACACACTTAATTATATAAATTTAATTTAAAATTTCTCTAATAGTTATATAAAATTCTATTTATGTCGAAATTATTAATATTTTTTCTCTAGTATGTATATTTATAAATTTTTAAATTTTTGTAAAGCTGCACTGTTTACCTTCGTCGACTCACCGCCTTATAAACTGAGTCACAAACGCCAAGAAATGCTTCGTTAAAACTAGTCCAACAAATAAATAACAAACTTGGCCCAATAAAATTGGCGAATAATAACAATTCAACATGTAAACAAAAACGTTCGTCGAAACCAGTTCCCTCCAAACCGACTGTGAGCACAAGCACCTAAACCAATCAGGTACCACAAAAACTAACGGCAAGCGGCGCGTACAACTACACTACTAAACGTTAGGATAACGCGACGCGAGTCCCTATCAACGAAGCAAAACAACCGCACACTACGCGAGGACACAACAAAAACGTAAACATCCGACTCCGTTGGATTGCAATCGAAAACTGTGTCAGCGTTGAGGACAGCAATGCTCAGGAAGCTAAGAATTTCGCCAACAAGCATTGCCCGTAATCGAGGAAATGCAACCACCACTTTGCTTCAGGACTTTCAGGTTGTACGCTGCTTTGGTGAGCGTGTGCGCGTCTCCCCCTCGTCTTGTGCTTAACACTCGGCGCACACTCACTCCAGAATAACTGGTCGATGAAGCACAACAAGTCCTTGCTTTCCTTGTGCTTTAAAAAGTTGTAGAGTAATAGCGAGCAGTGTTCACTAAATGAACGCCAACAACAGGAAAAGAAGTAATCATACAACTCAAACACAGATAAATAAAAAAAAAAGAAGCAGWGGAGGAAGAAGAAGCAACAGTGGAAGAGACAAAATATATAAATTCACTGAAACATACCCTTATGGGGAATTGACAATTCAAGGATTTCTTATGATTTTCTAACAAGGCAAAAGCCAATTGTGTAGACGAAGGCCACAAGGGGAAGTTTGAAGGCAGAAGCGAAGGTGAAGCTGAGACACAACGTTGCAAGTCCTTGTGTATGTGAATTCCTATTCAAACATACAACTAACCCCCTTTTATCGCTTTGCTTACTAGTGTCCCTCCCGGGCGCCGCGCATCCTTGCTCGGCAGCTCGTTAAATGCCAGCAAACAGCGTCGACATGAATGGAGAAGGGTGGAAAAGCATTTGTTGAATGCTTGAAGGTCTCATCTAAAGAACGCAATCATAGCAACAGGAGGAAAAACTTTGCGATAGTAAATCATTGGGAATTTATATGGTATACACATTGTCTGCCCGATGAAGTTGGTTTTTATTAAAACGAGAAAGTGCTTAGCAGTACAATTAAGGGAGCTACACTATTTGGGGTTTCAGCTTTAACGTGGTTACAAGAGAAAAGACATTACAGTGACCTAGAGCTTAAAATTTAGATGATTAGAAGATGTCAGAGTCCACCGAAACACATACCAACATTATCCCCGAAGAAGAAAAATTTATGAACAGGTTCCTCATTCTCAACACATATTTTTTTTAAATGTGCATAGCGTCATCTAATTCTTCCTCAGAAGTATACGTAATTTAATGCCTTGTCCTAAAGCTTTGGAGAGTGGCGAATCGAAGAAGCAGCTAACCAGGTAGAACACTTTTTCAATAGTTTTATGTCGATTCGACGCCGTTCGCCGCAACTCGGGCTGACATATGGAACGACTTTATATATCTTGAATTGAAAGCGTACAAAATACTGCTTGTGCAAGAACTGGAGTCGCTCGATCTTCCCAAGCGACATCGCTTCGTTTTATGGGCTCTTGAAAATATTGAAGAAGACTTTTCCAGCCAAATTTTGCTCAGCGATGAGACTCAATTCTGGCTCAATTGGTATGGAAACAAGCAAAACTGCCGCATTTGGGACGAAGAGCAACCTGACGAAATTCAAGAGAAATTACGTTTTGGTGTGGTTTGTGGGTGGAATCATTGGTCCTTGTTTCTTTAAAAATTATCCAGGTGAGAACGTTACCGTCAATGGGGACCTGTATCGCGTCATGATAACCGAATATTTGATGACTGAAATTGAAGTTCGCGATCTCGGAGACACTTGATTTCAACAAGACGGCGCCACTTCGCACAAATCGCATAAATCATTAATGATTTTAATGAGAGAACACCTCGGTGAGCAGATAATTTCACGCTTTGGGTAGGCCAATTCTTTCGCTTAACAACAAGCAAGAAAATGTAGGCATGTGGTATATGCGACTACCTGATATCGAGGGGGAACTCGGATAATATTTTCCAAAGTAATTTTTATAAGAAATCGGTTGGTTTACTGCATATAGAAATCTAAAGCACCTGTAACCGCATTCTGATGATAAACTTCAAAATAGAATGCAGGAGACCGGACCCTGAGTTAGCTAGAAAAGATAATAATTGGAAAGTCCCATTTTGAAGATCAGATCAAGACCAATAGGTTATTTGATTTTGCATTCAATTTATTTGTGAATATTCCACTGTACTTTTATATTGGGCATGATATGTACTTAGAACATAAATTTATAGTGGAGTTGAGTCATTCGACAGTGCAGTATTTTTACTTTATTCCATCGCACTTACATCTCTCTATTATAGCCGTGGATGCCATATATACATATCTATATATTTATAGGTAAAAACCAAAATTTCCTAAGTGTAGTTAATAAATAACGAGAAAACGTTAAAAATCGTGAAACTGATGATAAAGAAAAAATAAATAAAGTACATGAGTCGGTGCTCCGTTGCTATTTTTCACTTTCCACCTGCGCTGTCGTGAAGTCCCTCTGAATCGAGGTAAACTACTAAAGATCTAATTAACTTCCCGCTATTAGCAAAGTGTGTTTTCTCTAGATATAGGCATAAGTAAGTAGTGCGGTAGGTTAAAAAATTTTAGCGAATATCAGTTGATACATTTTTTTGGAATGAGACAAGGTGGAATTATATCAACACTTCCTCGGCTTTGCGGTAGCAAAGCTTAAATACCATGGAATTAAGATTAGATAAGTAAATGAGGATTGCACCGCGACCTAGGGTCTATTGTGCCCTCTACTAAGTTCGTCACATCGTCTCGACTATATGCTCGGAAAACTACCCACAGGTATGAAGAGTTTTGTGCGTGGTCCTGTGACCCGTGCGCCTATACCCTCCGACTTTCCCGAGCCCTCGGTGTAATGTCTTTAAACAGTAGCTCGAGAGCCGAAATCTTTCAACCTTACTGTTGAGGGTAACTTTAAACTTCTTAGTGAAGTTAACCTTTCTTGTAAGGCTATCCCTAGGGAGAAGACCCAGTGGTATTCGCCATTTAGGTAATGCGTTGGGAAGAGAATACCTTACCTCTGCCGTATCCTTCTGATATCATTTGGAACAGTGTGTGTTTGGCGACTTGACCGATTACTTTGTGAAGCGGTGTAAGTTCCAGCAAGACTTCAAGTGCTGCCGTCGTAGTTGAAGTTCTATTGAAGTCTGCGTTGCTTTCAGAGCCTAAGCAACCGATCCATATGTGACAATCGGTCGCACGATCATGGTGTTCAACCATTTGACATGGTACAAATTTCAAGCAAAGGAAAAATCGTACTATAAAAATTGTATCGACAAGTTGTAGGCTCGCTATAATCGTTGTATCATCCTTAAAGTGAACTATATTGAATAAAAAAAAGAATTTTGCCAAAAAATGGTAGGGCAGGGACTTTTCAATCGACCTGTTACATATGAGAACCAACTAAAGGAGATTTCTGGTTACACAGAAGCTGTTCAAATGTGATCCTCACTTAGGGAGTCAACTTTATTTTAGTGAAAGAGAAAAATAAAGAGAGAGAGAGAGAGAGAGAGTTAGAGAGAGACAGCAAGAAAGAGAGATAATATAAAAAAAGTGTAGTTAAAGATTGTGCGGGAAAAAGAAAGAGAGAGCTGATATGCAGCAATAAAAAAGTGATGCTTGAAATAAGTGAACTAAGCAACATTTCTTCCGTAACACAGTCAGCCACGTTACTTAATAACCCTACCTCGTTCACACATACGAACACATAGGCATTTCCACATCTGTGTCTTCACATAGATTTTACTAAATAGTAAACTCCACTTACCATTCTCCTCACCTATTTAAGATTTACAACTTTTTGTGCTTTTTACAGCTCGAAACGCTTTGATTTCGTATTTTGCAGCGGATTCGTGCTAAGGAATTCATGCAAACAAACACACACACATATACACACATAGTTTCTTATATGAATATGTATGTATGTATATTAACTTTATGTGAAATCCTATTGTTTTGCAAACAAAGGAGGGAAGAAAATGCCTGTGGGGCAGAGAACATGTTGAGCGACAGTCAGGACGCGCGCTTGCGCATAGCATGAACGCTACACACATGCGAACACAGTTACACACATACGAGTAATACTACCTATGCATGCATGTAGGTCGCGTTGTGTGTCCTTAAGCAGATCCGAGGACAATGGCACAGCAGCAACAGGATTCACACACATGTAGCGCGCTGGGCCGAGAGCCTGCCGCCGCACGATCGCTAACCTAATAAGGAAGATCGCTGGCGTGGCATATAGTGCATACAGACCTGACTATTGGTGGATGCTACACTATTCTATTTTATTATTATGATTTTTATTATTTTTGCTCTATTGTTGTTGTTGTTGGTTAGTGTTTTCAACCTCGCGGCGAGAAATGATTCGCAGCGCCACCGCTTTTCTTTCAACTTAATCCCAACGTAGAGCCGGCGCGTTGGAAAATAATGCAAACAAAATAACAAAAAAGAAAACTCAGCTTAAGCTACGGCAAAAAAAAAAAGAAATACAGCAGCGGTAATATATGTAGAGACAGGCATAGTTCAGCAACTTACTTGCTTGTATATAAGTATGCATGTGTGAGTGTGTGTGTGTGTGTGTGACGTGGAAATGCTGCTTCGGCAAGCAAATACAATGTTGCAAAACCCTTTAGACGGCACAACAAAGCGTCGCGAAGAAGAACAAGAGCAAAACAAATAATAGCAAAAAATATTGTAGTTCTTTAGTGACTGCCTACTTATGCTCGCGTCATTGACATTTAAATGAGGAAAATCATCGGGAAATTTGAATGCAGCCAACCCACTTGGCAACTGCTCAAAGGGTGCCCCCGAACAAAGCCATATTTGACATGCACAAGAAGAGCAGAAAAAAAAAAAAATTATTAACAAAAAGTGTTCGCAAGAAGGGGTCCGTATTTTTTCTTGAGTACTTTCTTTCTTTTCGCTTTCACATGTGCGCTTACAAATTATCATAATTTGGCATTATGCTTATTGCTCGCGCTGCCGCCGTGACTCACATTCGTTTGGGGAGTGCCCACAATGCAGCCAGTCGGGCAGGCGCCGTCGCGACGTTCCAGAAATGCTTCCCACTGTGCCCGCTCGCAACACCACGGCGAAGAGGTGTGTGTGCATTGATTTATGTTATAGGTTTTCGTAGTTTCTTCTAAACTGCATTTTGCATCTCATTACTTGCGAAATCTTGACGACAATCAATATCGGGGGAAAATTCATATTTATTGCAAACTGCTGTGCTGCCGCGGGGCTTGAAACGATAAAAATAAATGCGTTACGGAATTCCGAAAACCACAAGTAATGATTTGCATACAAACTTATTAGAGGTTATGTTTGATTATGAAATATTTGTTTTGAATGTTTTTAATTGCGAAGGGAGTGGTACAGACTTCAGCAGCAGGGGGATATAGTACAAAAGAAAAGGGAATTATCATTTGGTTTCGTATTAAGTGCACAAAGATGGGATCTTTGGAACAATGGTCGATAAACTCAGCCGCCACGAGGAAACATCCCCAAATGGGTTGAGGCTGATCGACCACGTCGGGGCCCAAAATATAGTGTTTGTCCGGAAAGTCCAATCGTTACAATTATTTAACAACTTTCAAAATAGGCTTCTTCTGCGTCGATGCAGCGCTGATAGCGCGATTTCCAAGCATTGAGGGCATCATGGAAGGCATTCTCCGGAATAGCCTCAATAGCCTCAAAAGCCTCAATCCCCTCTGTCGTCTCAAAATGCTTGCCTTTCATCGGCCTATTCAGCCAAGAAAACAAAGCCACAACTGGGCTATAGGGCGTTGGGATGCCGGCCTTGGTTAGGTAGCTGTTCACAAGAAAGGCTGTGTGTGCCGGGGCGTTGTCGTGGTGCAACTTCCAATCGGCTTCGATGGCTTGTTGGACCCGATTGACTCTTCGTTTAAATCTCTTGAGAACCTCGACATAAAACTTGGCGTTGAGGGTTTGTCCAGGAAGAACAAATTCATGGTGGTCAAAAAAGAGAATGAGCATCGTTTTCACTTTGGTCTTCGGTCTTCATCAGCGAACTCTTCCCGGCCCGCAGAAAGGCCTGGTGTCATTGAAACACACAACTTCTTGCTAAAGCAACATCTTGGTAAGCTCGCTTGATCATATTAAATGTCTGTGTGGCAGATTTACCGAGTTTCAGACAGAATTTAAAAATGTTTGTCCTGATTCTCCAGGTGCTCCGAACCGTATCCAGTCGGTGCGCGCACGGTCCAAAGTACAGTCGCAGCGGAAGAAAATCAGTCCTATTACTTTCCGGACAAACCCTGTATGGTTATCTGTAGTACTAGTTTCTAGCATAGAAAAATTAATTGAGCTACCTGGCTGTCTCGAGATCAAAAAGCCACCAACCAGATCGATCATGTTGTGATAGACGAAAGACACGCCTGCAATGTTTTAAACGTGTGTATGCTCCGAGCTCTTAACATTGACTCGGACAACTATCTTGTTGCAGCCAAGATACACACCCACCTATGTGCAGCAAAAAAACTCAAGTCAACAAACACTGTTGATGCAATCACAACAGACAGCCGAACGATTTTCTACTCGTTCGGCACTCCTACTCACTGAGGGCACTCATCAGCCACTCGGTGAAAGGGAACTGTAAGGCGGCATTTCATGCTTCTTACGTACAGCTGCAAACGAAACAATTGGTTTTCAGAAACTGCGAAAGAACCGCTGGTATGATGAGGAGTGCCGTGTCGCTGTGGAGAGAAAGTAGACTGCTTATCTCGGAACGTTAAAATTGACCACAACACGTGCGGGATGGGATACATACCGAGAGTTGAAGCAGGAATAGAGACGTATTTTTTCTTCTTCTTCTTGATTGGCGTAGACACCGCTTACGCGATTATAGCCGAGTTAACAACAGCGCGCCAGTCGTTTCTTCTTTTCGCTACGTGGTGCCAATTAGATATTAAAAGTGAAGCCAGGTCCTTCTCCACTTGGTCCTTCCAACGGAGTGGATGTCTTCCTCTTCCTCTGCTTCCCCCGGCGGGTACTGCGTCGAATACTTTCAGAGCTGGAGTGTTTTCATCCATCCGGACAACATGACCTAGCCAGCGTA
>NW_017536992.1:196903-213428 GCF_001853355.1 Bactrocera latifrons | reverse complement strand
TCGCCTTGTCTGAAACCTCGTTTGGTATCGAACGGCTCGGAGAGGTCCTCCCCGATTCTGACGGAGCTTTTGGTGTTGCTCAACGTCAGCTTACACAGCCGTATAAGTTTTGCAGGGATACCACATTCAGACATCGCGGCGTAAAGGCAGCTCCTTTACGTGCTGTCGAAAGCAGCTTTGAAATCGACGAAGAGGTGGTGAGTGTCGATTCGCCGCTTTGTTGTTCTTCAGGCGGGTAATTGCTATTAGAGACGTATTTAGAGACACAAAAAGAGACAGGCCGAAATGCGTGTGTTTGTCAAGCTGATGAGTCGGCTTTATGGGTTTTCGAAAGAAAGGTTCTGTGGAAGATTTATGGTCCTTCGCGCATTGACAACGCTGGCTTTGTTGTGATGAAAACACTCCAGTTCTGAAAATATTCGCCTGGGAAAGCAGAGAAAGAGAAAAATTTACACTCCGTTGGAGAGATCAGGATGTGAAGGACTTGGCTGCACTTGGTGCCTGGAATTGACGCCAAATTACGAAAAGAAGAAACGATTGGCGAGCTGTTGTTGACTCGACTATAACCGCGTAAGGGATGTACACGCCATTAAAGAAGAAGAAGATATACTAGTAATATACTTTTGCTTGTGCGAATAAGTCCGAATTTTTGGAAAAATTAATATAAAAACCTTCTTCTTTCAATCAAAGATGGCGATTTCGATAAGAACGGAAAAGATTTAGAAAAAAGGAACTTGAGTTATTTATGACCTCAATACCAAGAGAGGCACGAAAAAAGGCCTCATGTTAACAAATTGGTTAAACCTTCCTGGAAATGCCTAAATGGGAAGTCGTACCCCACCTGTCATATTCTGTCAGATATTGCACTGTCCGATTATTATTTGTTTCATGTAACATCACATTGTCTGGCACAGACGACATCAAAAAATGGCTGAATTCTTGAATAACATTAGAAAATGAATAGGTTTACTGCGATGGTATTCGAGCTTTTCTAGAAATATGAGAAAAAGTTGTGACTAGCGATGGGCAATCGCCTTTTCCTCATAATAAAATTGCATTTTATCATTAAAAAAAAAAAAAGAACTTACTGGCGCACCTAAAAGTTCGATGGATGCTGCACTCGAGCGGAATTCTTACTAAATGAACTTCTGACTGAAATTCATTCTACCCATTTTCCAAAAGTTGGCTCAATTAAAATCTGATGACCTATATATTTCTCAGTTCTACACACCGATTTATAGCGAAGACTTCTGCTTAGAGAATGCTCGGAAATTTTCCAAGTGTTTTGTAGCATGAATTCACTATAGTTGGGATACCACCTTTCTTGTCGACTGTATGGGATGCACTTAAGTACCGTTGTCAGACATGTTTTTAGAGTTAAACTAGTTGCTTATATTATGAAATGGTTCATGGGAAATTAAAATAACTTGAAGTTTGCACCGCAACCTAAATAGATTGGGGCATCCCCTCTGTCACAATGAATTAGGCCCAATAATTCTGATTCCAGTATGTTGCCCGGTGCTATTGAGGCGATGCGATCCTTTTTCGGATAAATGGATTCCACGGCTTTGATCCTTTATATATACTAGCAGCAGGTGCCCGGCTACATTTCGCAGAACAGGCATTTTGCACAAGAGGTTATACGCTTATAAAATACAAATAGCCGGAATTTGTCTCTCGGAAGATTGATACCAATTTTTAACCTGGTGAGCTTGTAACCATCCTATAGCAACTCTGCCTGCCGCATACTTGCCAGTTGTTGCAAATACTCTTTCCTGCCCCCTCTCCCCTCCCTGCGGAGCATCTCTTTTACGGTATGACGACCAACTGTAATGCAGGCTTCCATTCTTACCATTCCAACCTAGTGACCTAGTGCCGAAATTTCGAACTGATTTATCAATGCACCATCGCTGAGTATGGTGCAACTTTCTTTGCGATGGACGTTTATATCTACACACCGACTTATAGCAAAGACTTTTGCTTAGAAAATGCTCGGAAATTGTCCCATAGGTATGGAAAGTTTGGCAGGGGTCCTGCGACACCTACACCAATGCCTTCCGGTGTTTTCGAGCCGTCAGTGTAGAACTTATTAGTGATATCCTTTAGAAATAGGTCAAGCGTAAAGTTATCGCATTCAGCCTTACTGCCGAGAGTAACTTTAAACATCTTACTGAACCCTTTTAGTTATACTGTCTGGTGTTTCCAAGCAGTATTCTTTTCTTTTCACTGTACATTTGCTGGATGAGTCATAGGACTAAACAAGGAGGCCTTTTGCTACCGCAGCCCGCTTAAGCGGAGTCTACGCCAGTAAAGAAGAACTTTAAACTCGGCACGTTTTATTTTCTGCCAGAGACCTCTCTTAAATTACCCCAATTTAGAAGGTGGAAAACATAGTTGAACTTAGAATTCCGCACTTATTTGGGTAAAAGAAAGCTTAAAGAAGAATTTCTAAGAATTTTGACATTTTGAACTTTTTACAACAACACTATCTGACAATTTTGACAACACTAAAGTGACGAAATGATCAAAACAAAAGTTAATTGAGGCAAGATTAATGATACAATTTCTTTATGAAAGTTGTCTTACTTATTGTTGTTGTAAAGTCTAGTAACTATATATTAAAACAACAACTAATGATGGGGCATAAATCATAAATTAGCGTGCATAATTGCATAAGTAGACAAAAAGTAGTGATTTTAACGCAAACCAGCCGAACCGGTTGGAGCGCTGTGAGGTAGGAAGAGAAGCGCAGCACGAAGGAGGACGTCAATATATATTATGTAGTATGTTGGCTTTGTGACATGCTTAAGGAGAGTGCCTTTCATTTTACAATTAGGATGAGGCGAGAAACTTGTCCACTCCTGAAGAAAATAATTTAGATACGGCTTTCATTTACAACAATACAATAGCCGCGCTCCACACACACACACACAAGCAGAAACTATTCATGAACTAAGCTCACCCAGTCACATAGGTACATATGTGTAGGTCTGTAAAGACAACGGTCAGCTGAGGTGCAAGCATAGTGAAGGGCAAGAGATTTATTTGCACGTGTTCAAATTAGCAGAACCAGTTTTAAAAGGACTTTTCGTGATAAATTTAAGGGAAATCGCGTTTACATGCCAGCACCGTGGCTATTGTCTAAACTGCGAGAAAAGCATTGAGGCAGAGCACACTCGAAGCACAGGGGTGAATTACATGATTTCGTATTGAAGGAGAAACTCTTAGGGACTTGCAGTAAGGATAAAGTAATTGTAATTTGAATTGAAAATTAATATAAAAAGCATAAAGAAAATTCCTATACAAAGCACACAACTTTACGTACCATATATGTATGTATGTATGTGTGTCAGGAGTACTACTATGTCTTCCTGGCTTAAGCTCTTCAAGGACAATGATCATAATTTGGAAGCTTGTGCTGCATTGTTGGGCCGTACTGTACTCTCTACACTCGGATTGCGCGAATCAATTGTCGTAAATACTATAAATTCTTGGAGTGATCGCCGCATAGCTATACACGCTTGCCATTGCTGTTAGTGTTTGCCGAGTTTCTCTTATTTATTTCTGATATCTTTGTAAATTTTACATTAAATCAGGGTGTAAAGCAATTAAAACCACCACCAAGGGATAGGTAAAGTCGTGGCTCATATTGATGTGGAATACCACCAACACCTTTACAACTACAACGCGATTGTCGAACACAGGAATTCGTATTCTAATTACAAAAGAAAATGGGGTGGCACAAAAATACTCGTATTTTTTTTTTATAGAAAAGCGAGGTCCAATCGGAAATTTGGTTAGGCTTTTTACTTTTCAGAGAAAACACAACACTTCCACATAAGTGCGTAGAGATACATTTTTATTCATTTTTATGCCCTGTACCAAGTATTTCAAGTGTCCTACGAAGTTTATAACTTTCAATAGGCAACGTTAGAGACTATATAAATTATATTTATAAATGATTACTGTGTCGAGCTGAGCAATAGCAATATCCTTCTGTCTGTACTACTCGGAACTAGTCTTCAGTTTTTGAGATATCGATCTGAAGTTTTGCACCCCCTTTTTTTCTATATATTAATATAATAGGTTGTCAAAAAAGTCTTGCGGTATTTTTTATTGAATTTTCAATTGTTCACATTTTTTTTTTGATGACTCATGCCCAGCTCTTGACCGATCTACGGCTGCTACTATGCCGGTCTCTTTCGACCAATTCAGCGATTTTATCGCAATTTTCGACAACAGGCCTTACGAAGCGTGGCGCATCTTCGATCACCTCCATACCAGAACGTAAACGTTGAAAGCATCGTTGTGCGGTGGAAATGAAAACTGTATCGGGTCCATAGACTGCACAAATTTTATTGGCGGCTTGGCATTTTTGCCTTTTCGTAGTAGTACTGTAAAATATGCCGTATGTTCTCTTTATTTCGCTCCATGTTTGCGACGCTATAACTCACGAACGATTTAAAAGAAACCACAATCAATCAAAGACGTGTTAGCGTGTGAAATGAGCTTACAAAAAAGGTATAGCATGACCCGATGCGACGAATAAAACTAGAACTACGCGCTCTCAGCGCCAACTAGCGAAAATACCGCAAGACTTTTTTGACAAACTAATAGTTTCACTATAACGTATAGCTGCTTTATAAACTGATCGATCGGAATCAAGTGCTTATATGGAAAGCTTCTTCATTTGACAAGATATCTTCATGAAATTTGGCACATCCGCAGAAGAAGCTGAGATACTGATGACTTTGTTTTAAATAGACTGCATTTGTTTTGGACTTGTTAAATAGGCCTTGTTAAACTGCGCTGCATATCTTAGTGAAGTCCTCTTGTTCAATTATATAATATTCAATGAGCTGTGAACCTTTTTTAGCGATGGTCTAATTAGTTCCAAGTGAAGCCAGGTCCTTCCTCCAAAAAAGGATCTCTCCAAAAAAGGATGAATAACTGCCGTTGTATCCAATTACGTGGATGAGGAACAAAAAACCTAAATAGCGCCGAACAGGTTCCGGCAATTCATTAGAGTGATGATGCTTTAGGCAATACATGTGATGGAGAAGATAGGAATAAGGAGAAGAGTTCGTTAGAGACATGCGGAGACTCATTGCACGTTGAGCACATATTTGGTATACCGAGTTCGATACTGAATAAGTTAGAATTTAACCTGCTACAGTATACCGAACGAAGTTGCGCAAGGGTCACTTAAGATACTCGGGCCAACTCGAGCTCATCGTTTACAAGGGCTAATGGTTTAACTCCAAATACTACATTCAGGGAGAGAGGCATTGATGACTCCACTGTGAATGGCGGTCAGTGCATATCGCAAGTAAGCTGCATACGAAGTCTGTTCGGTGCACTAGTCAATGATGTCGACGTAATAAGGACCATTCCTACAACAGTCGGGTCTACGTAACCGAAACGGACCTGAATTTTTATCCGGCAAGAAATGTTGACTCGGCAGATTTCTGCCACTATAATCAAGGAAAGACCTCTTAATGTCCCCCCTTGCCGGCTCCGCTTCAAGCAAGGATGTAAGGGACAAGAAACTGTTTGGAGAGGAATTCGTTATGCTCCTTGAGCAAAAATATGTTAGCCTCGCTGTGCAAATATTCAACAGGTGTCATAAAAAGGCATCTTGTAGTCGTTCGGAGTGCAATATTTGCATACGTCTGACGCTTAATCGTATCCGTTTCACTTGGTCCGCTATCGGTCGCTGTCATCTAACGGCAAAAGAAACGGGCTATGTCAACAAGGTCAGACCATGTAGAAAAGAGTGTTAGACGATTACCTTTACATAAGTGACCAATCGAGGAGGCGACGGAGACTCTTAAAAAGTGGACCAACCTAGATAGGATGTAGTGAGAATTGAAATTATTGCCAAAATTACCAAAGGTGTTGCTATGTACATATTTATCTTTCCACGACACGGCAGTCCAGTCTTAGTAACCAGAACGGAGTCGAATTTTTAACCGGTAAAGGTCTATCAACTCGAAATTTCTTCAGGAATGTTTTCTGCTCCAGCAACAACAAAAAAATATGCATATATTTTTGTGTGATGTTTATTTTCACAAGTCGATTTCATACAGTTTGGTCGCAAAAAAGCAGCGAATTCTTTTTATACTTTTATTTTTGAATTACCGAAATCACTTTGTATAAATTCGAAGGCACACCGTAACTCTTACCCTTGTTGAGTAGAATGCTCTAATTAAAATAAAAAACTATGGCAGAAAAATACATACATACCCTAATATATATGTATATACACATGTACACACAATTTTTGCGGGGAAAATCTTAATATATTTGCACTCCTGCTGTTTAAGCGCTTTTCTAGCAACAATGCATCGCCTCCTCTTGCACCTCCTCCTACCATTTTTCATAGTTATTAATACGCAATCGTGAAAAGCTGAGGCGAAATTCCAAAATTTTGGCAAATACTTGGCGTACATACATACATACATACAAATGTACTTAGCACTACATATAAAAACAAGCCCCCTGCGGTTCACTTACTGCTAAGAATCTATATTACATAAAATCAATAGTTTAAATTTCAAAATACTTGCGTTGAGTTTCTACACACGTACATGTGTGTGGAAAACAAGCAAACTCACTTATAACTGGCACCCAGTTACAGTATCAATAAGTTCAGACATTCCAGCAGTCTACAAAAATAAATAGCGTAAATTTTTAGACTAGTTTTAACTTTGTGGTTTACCGTATGATGTCAAAGAACTTTTAGAGGTGAAATACCGAATTTATGCACAAGCATTTGTCGCTGATGTAATATTTAAAATACCAAGCAACTATTGTTGTCATAATGTAGCTGTGACGTCAACTGCTCTGTGAGGGCAGCAACAACAAAAGTTTACATACAAAAATAAATAGCAAAACTACTTGAAAAGCAAGCTAGCCTGAGTGCTGTAGCCGTATGTGTAGGCCTGATAAACATTCGAATTTGTTCAAATATTGTAATTTTTTTTTGTGCTTACTACTTACATATATTACAGTCACATATGTAAATGTATTTCGGATGTGACGAGTTGAAGGAACGATTTCATGGTCAGAATGTGAAACAATTAATAAAAAACACAGCCAAGGGTAGGAAAAGGTAAAGGGCTGCGCTCGCACTCGCTAATAGCAAGAATCCCACGATATGTAAAACTATAGCAAAAACAATAGCAATTTATAAGACAGTAGTAGTAGTAATTTAACAAAATAAATATATGTACATACAGCTATGGATAGAGATTTAGCGCCCTTACATTCATAATTAGAAATATTACCGTTATTTTTAAGAGAGCGATATTTTCATGAATTTGTTATTAGTAGATCAATACTGCTTCTGTCGCCTCTTTAAATGCGTGGCAAATAACCGTTATCATTTCCACTCAGATACCGTTAATTTGTTTCTGTTAAATTTCGTCATAAATTCGTTGGACGCAATTATAGTTTTCGGTCATTAGTTGTGTTTGGTCCAACAAAGAATTAATCTCAGTTGTAAACTTGTATTCAATAGTTTTAGTAATATTACAAATTTTAATAAAATGTCTAGAGGGAAATACTGTTCGATTGAAAAAAGAAAAATTACTTGGGACCTTTACAAAAACTGTCAAATCAAGTAAAAATTGCTCAAATAGTAAAATGTTCAAGAAAAATGGTGTAAAATGCCATCAGAAATGTTAAGAGTGATCCAAATTTGTTAAAACAAAACGAAGTTCGCAAGGCTCCCCCTCGCCAAACAACCCCCCGCGAGGATAAAATAATTCTAGGAAAGTGTAAAGCTGATCCTTTCAGATCCTCACGCGCGATTATGGTCGAAGTCAATGCAGAATTGGACTTAAACGTGTCAAGTAGACTGGTACGAAGTCGTTTAAATGAAAATAATTTGTATGGACGTGTGAGCAGAAAAACCCGCTATTGTCGAAAAAAATATTAATGCGCGTTTGTCATTCGCTCATAGCTATAGATCAAAAGATTCAAATTTTTGGAAAGGGATACTTTTTACGAACGAAACTAAAATAAACCGGATTGGTTCTGATGGTAAAACATTTGTACATCGTGAGAAAAACCAAGAAGTCAATCCAAGGCACACCAAAAAGACCGTAAACCATGGGGGAGGATATTGAAAAGTATGGGAGTCGTTTTCATGGCGTGGAGTTGGATCCCTAGTAAAGATAGAAGGGAATATGGATAAATTTACACACCTTAATATACTGAGGAATACAATGGAGCCATATTCCTATGATATTATGCCTGTAAACTGGATCTTTATGCACGACAACGATCAAAAGCATACAGCAAATGTGGTAAAAAACTGGCTTGCGCAAGAAAAAATTCCGCTTCTCGATTGGTCAGCGCAAAGTCCTGATCTAAACCCGAACGAGAACTTGTGGAATGATGTCAAAGAAAAAGTTGGACAATAGTACAGGAAGCATGGAACTCTATTCCTTTGGGCAGATGCCAAAGGTTAATAGAGAGCTTGCCACGAAGATGTGAAGCGGTGATAACGAATAACGATCATTCTAAATAATCATTCTTAATAATAATTATTTTCCTTTGCTGATCTTTTAAAGTGCGCTAAATATGTATTTGTCCAAGCCAATTTTGACTTAATAATGTAAACTGAACAAAACGTTTTATTTTTATTATAGAAAACTAAGAAATTTTGGACTACTTTAGTTTTTAGTGAGATGATATAACATTATTAAGTATCATATTTCACAGAAAGTGCGCTAAATCTCTGCCCATAGCTGTATGTATAAGTAACATATAAAACATTTAGCAAGTCAGCAGTTGCTAACGAATATAAAATTGAATTAAGTGAGATACATAGACGCGCACATCAACGAACTTTAACAACAAAGTTAAGTTGAAGTCAAGTTCATGGCAAACAGAGACATTTAAAGTCACAAAATCTTCACATGCGCATATAATACTAAAAGGCAATTATCTCAAACATTATAAACACTTAGAAGATTAAGGCACGGATGGTTAAATAAATAGCTACAAACAATAAAAAATTTATCAAAATTTAGAATTTGTTTAAGATGTGAAGCCATTATTGGCATAACAGAAATCTTCTTACAAAAATGTTATAAAATGACTCAAATAATACCTATTATCACCATTAGAGGCGTACCAAATATAAGCTTATTTCAAAATAAAATTTAATAAATAAAAAAAAAGGATTTTGGTTGCATTCTGAAATTTGTGTTAAGTTAGTTGGCCATGCTCTAATAAAAAGTTTCTGTTTTTTGTATCTATGTACCTAAATATGTACATATATACTTTCCAACACACTATAATAATCAAGTGGAAATATATATATTGAGCTACCTGGAGCAAACAACCACCTTCATCAAGTCCCTTAAATTGTCAACAAACATACCATCACTTCCAGAATTGTTCAAAACAAAGCGTGTAAATGTGTATAAATTTCCTTGCTGCCATATTCTACTTACCAATTGCACAAAGTATTGCATTTAATGAAATGTTTTAAACGATTTCAATATTTCAAGCACAAATGTTTATAGAATTTAAAGCACTATATTTGACGACGATATTTGCAGATAGAAAACAAATGGCACGAAATCACAATAAGAACCAACTGTTGTTGTTTTACTGTTTAGCACGTCCATTTTGAACGCTGCTTTATCTCGCTGTTTATTTTGGTTCTTCGGCTTTCAGCGCCAATTTGGCGTTATCGATAACAACTACTATCGACCAATGCAGCTGGCAGAGTTGCATGCAATTGTTTAACAAAATGAAAAATCAAAAAAAAAAAAAATAATAACAATGAGAAAATATGCCAAAACAAACATTTCTCGAAGAAAATTGAGGATATAACGGCAGTGGATGCATTTGCGCAATAAAATCCTTCAAAAATTTAATTTTCAAATATGTTATTTTTATTTGTTTGCACTTAAGATATATAACTTCAAAACAGCAATATGGAATGTCCATTTTACTGAATCTGGGAACTTGATTCCATAATTATATTGCCTCGCAAACGTCACACTAAAATTGAAGAAACATTAGTGTTTGTAAAACAATCAAATTTCACGATTTATGTTATGCTCACCTTCACATATCCTCCACACTATACAGATATGCTTCTACTTGGAGCGCACGTTTCTCATTTTGGACATCAAACCATTTCTTTTCAAAACCATTCGACCTGTCAACGCCATCCCATCTATAACCGGGACGTATACCGAACCGGTTTTCTGGATAGGAGCCTTCGTATTTGGGTATTTCGGCCAAAGATCCCTCCTCCTTTTGACGCTCCTTTTTCTTCTTTCGCATATACTCTAACATTGGATCTTCAGCGCGCTCTTGGTCTCGTAGAAAATTATCCAAATCGTTGTCGTTCTCATAGCGCGCCAAGGGTTTACTGCATTCGTAGCTTTCAGCTTCAGTCCGTTGTCGATACTCTTCAACTTGCTTCAAACCTTTGCCCCAACGATCATATTTCTCCTTTTTCTTGCGCTCATGTTCTTCTTTTCGTCTCCGCACCTCAGGGTCTTCTGCTTCAGCGTCACGTGCACGTTGTCCCTTTCGTCCTGTGCTACGTACCCGCACCTCAGCATCCCGTCCAGATACTTCTTTAGACATGTCATTATACATGCCTTCCTCTCTGCGGCGACGTTCTTCCGTTTCATGTGTTAGTGCTTTTGCATCTTGCAGACCAGCCTTCTTACCATCAAGTGTTTTAGTTGCTTTTGGCTTATGTGTAGGTGGTGGTGATTCGCTATTTCTTTGTTCTATCTTAGACCACCGACTATGTTTTTGTGGCGGCGAAGATGAGCGCTGTTTTTCCACAGCAACTTGACGTACTCTTGATGGTGATTGTCTTGGCGAAACTTTCTCACGTTTTATGCGAACTGGTGAAAAGCTTTTTTTGCGCTTATCATCGTAACGTCTTGGAGGCGATTGATCATTTGAATTTCTTCCATTTCTCCTAGTTGGTGAAATACTTCGCTTTCTACTTTTTCGTAAATCCTTTCGCCTTGGTGGGGACTGATCAGACGATGAATTCCGTTTATTAGGACGTTGTGGGCTCAGATCAACGCTTTCACTTCTACTTCTTCGACTTTTTGTGAGCTTTTGGGTTGCTTTTCTAGGCGGGCTTTGGTCAGAACTAGAAGATCTACCTGCATGCTTTCGACTGGGTCGATTTATTTCTCTGCAAGGTGAACCATACTTTCCTCTGGACGGGACCTTTTGTGGTGATCGACTTCTTATCGAATTCGAGCGATATCCAACTAAGGAATTGTTTCTCTTGTGGCTTTGGGCTGAATGTTGACGTGCATTATATGCTTCTTTAATTCGATTATCTTTTCTCGCCGGACTTTTATCAGGAGTACCTTTATGTCTTCTCTGAGGGCTACTGTCAGGAGTGTACTTACGTCTTCTGGGAGGGCTCTTATCAGGAGTTTCTTTACGTCGTCGTTGCGGACTTTGACCATCATTTCTATTACTTCTTCTAGTTGGACTATTGTCGGGTGTGCGTTGATTTCTATTTCTGTGCGTTCTGTGCGATATGTTTTCAGTTTTTCTTGGTGGGCTTTGATCTGATGAATATGTTCCGTCTTTATTCCGTCTAGTTTCATCCGGCGATGTATTATTTCTTCTATGCTTACGCCACGCTTTACCACTATCTTTCCGCCTTTGAGGTGAATTGTCCGGTGTACTTTGATGCAAGTCTATGTTTTTATCACGACGTGGTGGTGAAAATTCGTCCTTTATTTTATGTTTTATTTGTTTGGGACCCCACAAATCTTCTTGTGGCTTACTATTAGCATTGCGTATATTTTCTTCAACAGGTTCATCCTTCACAACAATGCTGCGCCATTTGGGTGCATTTGCAGCACTGCTAACTTCTTCTATATATTCACCAACAATTTGTGGCGCATCTTCACCGCCTAAAATAAGTTCTTCATCGAACTCCTCCTGCGTTTGATCATGAGCGACATCGTCGTCAATGATTTTCACTTTAGCGGCGCCAAAATCTTTCTTATGCTTCTTGTCCTTCTTTTTCTTCTTCACTTTATCGCCGGATAAGTATTTCTTTAAATATTCTTTTTGATCAATTTTCGTGGCCGCATGAGAGGACATATTTTGTTGTATAAAAGAATAATAATTATTTTAGTAATAAATAAAACGTTTTGAAGCAACAAACAAACAGCTGCTTGGCTGATTTTTATCCGCTTGAAAGCTATTCACAATAGACGCGCACATAGGAATGCTTTTCTCTGCGAGCGGCCTCTGCTGTTAATTTAAGCGTATTATGGTTTGAAACTTTGATAATTTATTTGGCAATCGATTTTTAAAAATCCGAATTTTACGTTCATTTAAGTTTGATTTGTTGAGAAAACCATTTCTGCTCGTTTTTGCACACGAATTTTATGTATGCTGTGCTTTTGGTTATATTATAAACATTTTTTCTTAACTAATATAACTAACACAGAATAACTGGATAGCACTGTTCGATTATCGGTTTTCAGCACATCAGCCGGGACTTAAACGTCAAAGCGAAAATATTAAAAAAAAAAAAATTGCTGCAAGGAAATTGTCTAATTTGAATGATTTGAATTATGTGCAAATTTTTATTTAAAGAATTATATAGTTTGAAATTAATTAAGTCTGTTTCAAAGAGGTATGTGTTCGTTTTAAGTGAAATGGAGTAATTTCATTTTGGTTAACGAATATGGATGTTAATTTCAAAACAATTAATGCCTACAGATATTGGTACGTACATTTGATTTTAACTAACCTCAAAATTATATTAGTAAAGTATTTAATATTTTTAAATGATTGGCGGTTATGGATTTGTAGGTTATGATATTAAATTACCTATTGCTAATTCTACCTTCAGCGCCAAGAACCTGCAAAATTGTTGCGCTTATTAGTCTACTTATATTCCGCGTCCGGCGCTCATAAAGTGAATCGCTCATTAGAAACTATTGCATCAATTAGCGACAAATCAATTTATGTAAATTTAAATTGTCTATTTGTTGTTTGTTGTAATTCACAATGTTCTATTAGTAATATTGTTCTTATATTTGCTTTTGCTGTAATTTATCTGTTATGGAAAAATATACATACATTTTGTACTTAAGTAGGTGCATATGCATATGCATACAAATGTAGATATGTATGTCTATTTATCTAGTTTGGAATGTGAGCGCGCATTCATTTACATAATATAGAAACTAGCTGTCCATGCAAATTAGAAAATTGTATATGAAAGTAATTTAAAAGGAAGGCCGCATAACAATAGGTGAATGCATTGCTCCTATTCTGTTAAGAATTGTTATATAATTTTAAAAGAATTTGCATATGTATGCACAAACTTCCGATAAATTGTATTGTTGTTTTTTTAATATTTGAAAATATAAAAAAGCGTTAACTTCGGGTAAACCGAAGCTATAATACTTCCCCTAAATACAAAACAAAAAAGTTTTTAGTTTCATATCTCAAAAACTAAGGGTCTAGTTCGCTTTCATCCGATTCATTAACACTACTGTCGCCGTTTTAGTTTTTTTGGTCATCATAAACTAATGTGTTTTGTACAACCTTTACAAAAACATATTCGTATCTGTGCACATATGCGTTATGTCTTAAGCATATTGTATTTCATTTGGAATTGTTCGAAATTGGGCTGAAATGCCAAACACGTGGCCCACTAAAAAATAATTTCATCATGCTTACATACATACATACATACACACTTATGTACAAACATAGTGTATCCAATTGCTTCGAAATATTTGAGAGGCGCCAACATTTTGGTTTTTGTTGTAAAACCAATTGAGAGAAAGGCGATAAAAATTTGAAAACAATCAGCATCCTAAAGTAAAGTAAAATATATGTATATAATATGTATTTACATGTATGTGGTTATTTATGTGCGTAAATAGACGCTATATTTAAACAGCAAGTGTTTGGTCTCGGTACTTATTTGTTTTCATATCTGCGCTTTTATAGCCCACAGCAGCAGTTTCGCCAGCGTTATTGTGTACATAAAAGTGTCCAAAAATAAATGTTTGACGAAATGTGCAAAGGATTATACCAAAATGCTTTGACAAGTGTAGCTACATATTTGAGTATGCGCCAGCCAATATCTTTGTTGAATTATTTAAACCACTCAAGTGACCACATTAAATGTCTTTCGATTATCTTCTATCTTTACAGGCGACAATTCGACCTAACCGATACATTTCATATGGAATGTAAATTAATATATAAATATTTACTGAACTGCAGTTGTGGGGAAAGTAAAAGTAGAGTAGCGCGACATTTCCTATATTATAAGTATAAAAAGCTTTAGAAGGAAGAAGAAGAATTTTATTTTGTAAAAAGTAAGTTATGTGTGTAGTTAAACGGAAGATTTAGAAAATATTGCTCTCTAGCGAAAGAAAATGAAGCTCGAACAACTCTTTTTAAAATTTTTGAAAAAAAGTTAGGTTATGTTAGTTTTTTTTAATATTGTCGCTACTGTTGCAAAATAAAGTTCATACAAAATAAAATAAAATAATAATAAAGTTCAAAATAATTTTGAAAATTTATAGAAATTTGTAATAATTGTAATTTTATTATAAAATGTTTCAGAAAATGCCACACTGCATGTACATATGTATGTACATACTATATGTATGTGAATTAAATATTCATTAAAGAGTGAGGTTAATGCAATTAGGGCTGTTATGATATAAAATGAAACAAGAATCAACATGCCAAGAATTTTGAAAAAATTTAGAAATTTTCATTTACCATAAAAGGGGATTCAGGCAATGCCGCATGTGTGTTAGTGTTAAATAAATATTCGATAAAAAGTTAGGTTATGTTAGGTTAAAGGGTTAGGGAAATGCCACATGTGTGTGAGTGTAAAATAAATATTCGACTAAAAGTTACGTTACAAAATAAAGCTCGAATCGACATGTCAGGAATTTTGAAAAATTTTCGATATAGTTATTTTTAAAAAAATATAATGAAGTTTGTCTTTTTTTCACACAGCACTGTACTCAAGTACTTGTATGGCAACACTTTCGTTTTTATTTTTATTGTCCGGCAAAGCTGTATTTTGACCGCAGATGTGCATAAACCGTTGGTAGCGTAAGTAAAAGTGACAATACCGAAAAATTATAGGAATTTGGCAAAGAGAGGGTTGAACTTTAGCTTTGATATATGCACATTAATATATCCGTAGACGTGTATCTATTAAATAAATGCCATTACAACTACCCGTCTGTCACACTCCTCCAAAACTGCGAATGCTATGCAACCCCATTGTGTCCCACACAATACTTCCTCATGATAATCAGCTGCACAAAAGGACTAAATTGTTTAAGGAACTTTTGTTTTGCCTTCACTTGATTTTGTCATCGATAAGAACCGTAGTGTCAAACACACACATACATATATGCATATGGCGGACCATGTCTGGTGTAACGCAGCATCGCATCCGACACGTTCATTACTTCATTACTGTTCGCGTTATTATCGCTGCTAAATTACATATAGAGCTATAGTAAAGCATAAAAGTGTACGTACTCTTATTTTTTGAGATTGAAATTAACTTGAGATTAACTTTTAACCGATTTTTTCAAAAAGTGCGCTATGCCACTAACTCGGCATTTCAAGTCTTCCTAACCTTAAATTTGACTGTGTCCAATTTCTCTTTATTTTCCTTTTACCTTAGGCTTTCCTCGGTTGGCAGTTAAATCCGTAATACCTATTTAGTAATCAAGTAAGTTCTCGCGATTCGTAAAAGGATTGCCTTCAAAAA
The DNA here is from genome assembly GCF_001853355.1 of Bactrocera latifrons. NCBI lineage: Eukaryota > Metazoa > Arthropoda > Insecta > Diptera > Tephritidae > Bactrocera > Bactrocera latifrons. The sequence continues at coordinate 197,632 of NW_017536992.1, read as the reverse complement.
ATCGAACATAAATCTCTTGACTTTCTAATAGTCGAGAATGAACTTTAGTCGAGAATAAAAAAGCTGTATGCGGACGCTCGCTGTGTTCAGTTTTGTTTCCAAGGTAACGCTTGTCATTCAGTTGTTGTTGTTGTTGTTGGTCTAGTGGCAAATTCTGCCGTGTTAACAGTCCTTGGACTGATAAAAATCCGGTTCAGTTCCGGTTATGTAAACCCGACTGTCGTTGGAACGGTAATCTAGTATTCCGTACACACACTTACCGTTCCAAATGGAATTAGATCGCCGAAATAACAGCCCTTGATCGGATGAATTCCGAGTCTTTTCAGGAGGAAACCAGGGAATCAGTGCATTTTTCACGAAAATCGGGTAATAAGTGCCGAAGGTCAAAATCAGGAAATGCCTTGACGAATCAGGGAATATGGTAACCCTATCCAATCGTATTATTTAATACTGCTGACCTACTTTTTGGTTGGTCGTTCACACGACAGTCGGGTCTACGGAACCGGAGCGAACGAACCCAGATTTTTTAACCGGTCAAGGACGGTCAACTGAGCACAATGCTGCCGTTACAACCACAGCAACTTTTTGAAGGGATTATGTAAAGTCGCTTGTCTGGGCATCCCTTTATCTTTTTATACCGTTAAAAAATGCACCTGGGTATTCTACCTTCGATGCAGGCAAAGTTAACGTTTTTGTTTTTAACTTTTTTCCTTTTCTTAATTTTTTTTA
>NW_017536992.1:163089-196164 GCF_001853355.1 Bactrocera latifrons | reverse complement strand
TTTTTATTTTTTAATTTTTGATTATTTTATTATTTTGTGAAATACAAAATATCTGTGTTTTTTCATAAGCTACATAAAAGCATTGATAAGTCAATACAGGCTACTTTCGAGCAGCACCTCTGCAACGCCATAATATCAACTGTGTCATCACTTTTGACCCGCACTGTCTTGCAAAATGGTAGAGCACACTGTTATTGGGTGTCATACGGATCGGAGAGCCTGTGCGAGATAATCGCATAGGCAAATAGAAAAGCAATCAGCAAAAATAACAAAACACAAGCGCGTTTCATCAGCAATCGTATGGACCAATGCATGTATGTATGCATGTGTGTGTGCGTGTGTATGTTATTATAAAAATGCGTATTCACACAACAAACAAACACCGAACATTTCGTCGGCGGAGGAGCGACCTATCTCTGCCTTGGCATAAGTCCATTGTGCTAACTAAATTAAAATTTAACTATATTTGAGCTATGTATTTCTAACTGACAATTACACACACACCCGCGCGACTTTCTTTATGTACAGGGCAAATAGTTGTGTTTATATGTGTGTGTGTCTATAGGTTGTGACATAGCATAAAAGCGTACAATCGAAGAAAAAATCACGTTCGCATAAATAACCGACATAAACGCATTGATTGCTTGACGTGGGACAACAATTTTATAGTAAAATTCAAGCTCACCAACTCAAGCGCTTTTATGTGTGTGTGTGAGTACATGCATTGTGTGTTGACAGGCCGCTGTGTCGTCGGTAGACAGCATCAAACCCATCAATATATTTCTATATACATGATATGTATGTATGTATGTGGAGAGTGGTCCGTGTGTGAAAAAAATATCATACATATTTATGCCCCTGCCTATCCTACAGTTTATTGTTGCTATTGTTGTGGGCAATCAATATTATGTATTTGTTGTTATTACTTGAATTTAAATTATTTTTTTCGTGCAACCATTTGTTGATATGGTGATGATTTAAAGCCGAGCAGTGATAGTTGCTGCCGATACTCACAAGCACCCACACACATATACACACATACAAACAAACAGTGAAGCATACATACATGCCGACAACGGCATATTGTGTTGCACTGTGCTTTGCGGTGTACATTACACACTACATGTTCGGCCCAGTAGTAGGCCAAAAATAAGTACAACAACAGCAACAACATTGTACGTACATACATACATATATGTATGAATCAAACCAACAGAGCAATACAAATCAAAATTATAAAGTGGTTGTTGTTGTGTTGAGTGGCAAAAGGGCGCATAGTCGGCGAACCGGACAATTGATATGTGTCAAAGGCGAATAGTGTTGCCACCCCCAAATGTGGCCATGGGCACAAACATATACACAGCATTTTATTTTTATTTTTTAATTTTGCCTGTGTAGCGGTATTTGCGGGGTGAAAGGAAATCTGAGTGATTTTATCTCACATGCACACATTTATACACGCATACATACATACACACATTGTACATACATGTATGTATTTACTGTTTATTGCTTTATTTGCCTTGCCGGTACTTGAAATTGAGACCTTAAGTGCAGAAATTAAGATTAAGTGGAACAACAACAAATATACTAATACACATACACATATTGCTAGTAAAGTAACCCAATCAAATCGTAAGCTGATTCTGCGAAACGCGAATTAATGAATGTGCACACATACAGAGACATGCGCGCAATAATTATATCTCTGCGTGTATGTGTGTATGTGTGTGTGTTTGTGTGAATAGTGAAATTACTGCAACAATTGAGATTATAATTTGGCGCATAATGTGTGTATAGTGTTTTGGTGAACCTTATTGCGTGATAAAACGATATTCATATTCATGTCACAAGCCAAAACATTTTTGGGTTGTCAAGAGTTTGGTTATGTCGAATGGAAACTACAAAATAATTACCAATTTTCTTAAAGCTGGGGTTTATGTTAACGTAAGGATGCTAGTGTGGTGAATTTCGGGACTTATGTAAGCATGTATTTGTGAAATACCGTTATGTGAGTTTTCGAAATAAACATTTTGAAAACATTTCATAGCTAAAATAAACTTGCTCAAAAAATAGGTACACTTTTAATAAGACAATTATTTTGGAAAAACAAATTATGATAAAACAGTTTTGTTGTATATTTAACATTACTCAGTTAATAGCCAGTATATCCAGCATTATACTGGATTACTTTATTTATTCGTTTGAGCATACTACTGATTAAAGTCTGACAGGTTTCTTTAGGTATCTCATACCAAGTTTTTTTGTATGCACTCCCGTAACTGGTCTTTGTTAGAGAAAGATTGACTCACCAAATTTTTTTTTTAGTTCTCCCCATAGGTTTTCTATTGGATTTAAATCCGGTGATTGGCTTGGCCACTTCAAAACGTTAACATTATTATCTTCAAAATATTTTTTAACCGGTTTGGAGGTATATTTTGGGTCATTATCTTGCTGATATACCCAACGTAATGGTAAGTTTTCTTCAGCATAAGGTATCATGACATTTTCAAGTACTTCCTTGTACTCTGACGCTGTCATTTTGTTAGTTGTCCGATATATAGGACCTACTCCATACCAAGAAAAACATCCCCACACCATGACGTTTTCACCTCCATGCTTCACAGTTTTTTTTTTTGTGAATCGAACGTGAAACTTCTTTCCTTTTGGACGACGCACATTTCTCTCACAATCGTTTCCAAACAAATTTACTTTCGTTTCATCGCTCCATAAAATGTTTATCCACTTTTTTGTTCCCTCAGTTCCTGACCAATCTAAATGACTTCTTGCAAAATTTAACCTCATATCTAAATTTTTTGATTACATTAATGGAACTTTCCTGGCTATACGTCCTAGTAGCTTGGCCTTTTCGCAAACGCCTGCGAACTGTTTGGGCACTTACTACATTTCCAATTTCTGCTGCTATCACCTTCGACGACTTGAATGGGTCCTTTTTACAAAGATTTACAATGCGGTGATCAAGAACTGTATTTTGTTTTTTTGTGGCCTTTCACGAGTCTCCCTACCAGATTTTCGCTCTAAAGCATTTTTAACAAAATTATGAGACCTTTCTATTAATTTCCCAATTTCCCGAAGCGATTTTCCTCACTTTCTGAGGCTTGAAACCAGCCAGGCTTCTTCAACAGTGCAATGTGACTTCCGGCTGATTAAAAAATAATTTAATTTATCTGCAACATTTTGAGCTTTAATGAAAGAAAACTTACTGATTCAGATAATAAAACTTCAAAAACTGGATAAAATTAATTTTGTTTTCACAAAAAGCCGCCTTATAACTCGCTTTTATCTTCAACCCTTCTTTGGAACCCCCGGCCTGCACAGGAGAGCGAAGAAGTTCGTCTTCCCTTTCCACGTTTATGCTAACAGCGCTTTCTTGGTCCGAGTCATTATGGACTGTGGCACGATCGCTGTGCCTTACGGTGGTAGCAGCCTCGCCTCCCACCTTCGTTTGGACCAATATCCCGGTCCGCTTCATTCCTTTGTCGTCCTCCATTACGAGTTTTAAATTAAGGGGTTTCTACCCTTTTTCTTTTCTTTTGCTTTTCTGACTGTTAATCAGGCACCAATTCCTTTATTTTATAAGTGTCAGTTATCAGTTGATGTTGATGTACCAATCAAAAACAGTTTCTCGAGACAAAAGAGTATCACCCTTACACTATTATGTTCTCTCTGAACCATCCCGGCGCTTCTGTGAAGTTCATAACATCGTCAAGAAACCATCGTTCGATAGGTGCTATTCTTCGCATTTTATAGTCTCATGCTCTTCAACCTGACAGCCTCTACACTAATCATTGTATGGTGTTGCCAGTCTCCTGCAACGTCTACTAATTGGACAGTAACCTCTTAGCACTACCATACTATATAGCTACATAGCTATTCCTATGTAATTCCTTTTGAATTTAATAGTCGCCATATGCGGTTCATACTCCATTCATGTCGCGTTTAACTGCTTCTTGAGGAAGTCAGGGATTGATTCCACCGAGAATCAGCTACATATTTATAAGATTTTTGTCGATAAAATATCTACAAGTAACCAGAAGCATATAAATTCCCTCTCTTCCGGAGTATATTTATATCGTGGTGCCTGCTCTGACTAGTTCATCTGCTTCATAGTTGCTTGGAATATCACTATGGCCTGGAACCCATTATAGGTTTAGGGTGAAATAGGACGTTAGATCTACAAAATGATCGAGGCATTATTTCACTGTCTTTAACGAACGAAATCCTAAAAGACTTCTGAGATTTGATATTTGATTTACTATCTGTATATGTGAATATATTGCTTGTTTTGAGTACAATCTTTGGCTTTAATTGCTGTGATCTTCGCTTGGTAGACGCTGCAGTAGTCTGGCGGACGGAAGGCGATTCAGGTATCTAATTTGCTGAAAATACAAAATCTCCCACTCGATTATCTACTTTTGCACTAACGCCATAAATGTTTTTTCCTGAGTCTCTGTCCACCTCACCCTTTTTCAACACTCCTCTCGGCGGAAAGGTAATATGTTCAATAAACGTTTCCGACATGAGGTTTCCTGCTCCACTTCTACTCGCAATACTAATTAATTATAAGATCAATATTGTAAACAAATGATTGAGTTAGCAAATTTCTTATCTTAGCGGCTTATTTTTAGGACACCATCCTAATTATTGTTATCATTATAACAAAAGCAATAGATGTATCCACTAATTCTTCGAAGATAATAGGTTGCCAAAAAAGTCTTGCGGTATTTTTTATTTATTTATTATTTTTATTTTATAATGGTTTGATGACTCATGCCCAGCTCTTGACCGATGCTACGGCTGCTACTATGCCGGTCTCTTTCGACCAATTCACCTTTCGAAGCGTGGTGCATCTTCTACTAACTCTATACCAGAACGAAAACGTGGAAACCACCGTTGTGTGGTGGAAATGGAAACTGTATCGGGTCCATAAACTGCATAAATTTTATTGACGGCTTGAGATGCATTTTTGCCTTTATCGTAGTAGTATTGTAAAATATGCCGTATTTTCTCTTTATTTTGCTCCATGTTTGTGACGCTATAACTCACGAACGACTTAAAAGAAACGACAATCAATCAAACACGTGTTAGGGCGTGAAATGAGCGTTCCAAAAAGGTATAGCATGACCTGATACATGATATACGCGCACTCAGCGCCAACTAGCGAAAATACCGCAAGACTTTTTTGACAAACAATAGGTCCAATCTTCATTTCCGAACCATATCCAAAAAGAGTTTTCTAATATTTATAACTAAAACTCAAACTTTTGCCAAGAAATATGTCCGCTTAGAATTACAGATCCATTATTGTCTGATATCTTTAGGATATAACAAATGCTTGGCCGAGTATTCATCGCAGTCTATGATGGTATAGTCGTAAGATTTTACGTAAACCTCGCTTTACCTGTATCTCTTTGCAGACATGTCTGATTACCAACTATAACATTAAAAGTTGCTTATAAAGGGTGATCCATTTCGAAGTTCTCTCCTTTTTTTTAAGAATTAACACGGAAACTTCAAATTACTACAGGAAAAAGTCTTACGGTGTAATGATACACACTCTTGTAGGCCAACAGACCGGTCCAAAACGTGAACGTGAAAACGTGTTCACTAACTAAATCCATTGATTGCTGAGATGTGTGTGAAGTGGCGCCGTCTTGTTGAAACCAAATGTCGCCGAGATCATGAGCTTCAATTGCAGTCAACAAATAAACGGTTATCATGGCGCGATAACCATTGACGCTAACGTTCTCACCCGCAACATTTTTGAAGAAATATGGAATGCTGATTCCAGCGGTCCACAAAACAACCCCAAACCGTTGTTTTTTATGAATGAAATGGCAGCTCTTGAATCTCTTCAGCTTGCTCTTCGTCTAAATTGCGACAATTTTGCTTGTTTGCATATGTACTCATTGAGCCAGAAATAGATCTCATCGCTGAACAAAGTTCTCAAGATGTTTTGCAGACTTAAAAATGCGTTTTTAATATGAAAAAGTTTCTCTAAAAACTGCACAGCTGTTCGGTGACAGCACATTACTTACAAATGCCTCTCTACACGGGACAATATTAATAACTGGAACACAGATCGTAGATAACTGGCGTAAAGATTTCAGTATTTTCTTAATTGTTTTCTTTTAATTTTCTTTCCTTTTCCAATTTCGCGCTAAATGTTCCTACTGCCCTTCCGGGATGATTTATGTACCTTAAAACATCAATACATACTTGCATACATATGTACATATGTATGTATGCACATGCAAATGTTTGCCGTTACCAACCGCACGGATTACCTAAAGAGCGTTACGAATTAACACGCTCATTCTCTACGGAGTAATTTTTAGTCAAAATAACATTTTTTTCGCATTCATTTTCTCCACTTTTTCATGACATCGCCTTTTGTTGATTATTAAAATCATATCAGAATTTTCGAAAATTCATCGACAAAAACCACCCTTCCCGACAATTGTTGTACTAAACAAATATACAAATATATGAGCAAACATACAGACAGAACAATCGCATGCATATTTGTTGTATATGCGCGCGTGTGTGTGTGTGTGATGCGCATATGATTGAGTAACGTGTCGARTTTTGACCTTTTTAGCGTTTGTCTGGGGCGCACAGCATATTCGCAATGCAACATACTACATAATTAACCGCATAATAAATTCTTTTCGTTCCGATGTGTGACGAATCAACCCTTTACCGGCTGCAATCTGCGCATCATCGTGTGTTTGTGTGTGTGTGTGTGTGTGCGTCCTTGCCAAGAGCAAATATTAAACGTGCGAATGCAAAAACAAGCAACAGTGGAACTCAAAAAAACATCTTGTAGACCAATAAATTCACCTTCGGCTTCTTCATCTATATATATGTGTGTGTGTGTGTTTGTGTCTGCGCATACACGTGTATTTATGTGTTGGTACATGTGTATTAATATTTTTTAGAGCGTGTAATCATTTCTTCCTCATCTCATTTCGAGTTTCAGGTATTTTTTTATGTTTTCTTTGCATTTGGCTCCTTCGGGGTTGTTGTTGTCTTATTGTAATATGCAGCTTATCCGCCATTAGAAGGACTCAATATGTTAAGGACATTATTATGATTATTTTCCTTTATTTTTTCCCCCGCGGTGTAGCGTACGTGTGTGTGTGTGTGTTGAGGTGCGCACGAATTTCAATTAATATTTTCTTTTATTTCTTTTATTTTAGAGCGACGTTCGTTCATCTTTGCTACGAAATTGAAATCCTCGATCATACACTTTCACTTGAGGAAATTGTGAACATTGTTGTTTCTTTATTAATATTTTTTATACCGTGAACAGTGTTTATTAAGTTTTGCCATTGAGTTTGTAGTAATCAGGAGGAAACGTTGGAGGCGCTATGATATCTATACATACATACATAGCTGATGATAGACGGGGGCAAGTCTCTTGGTTTTTGAGATATCGATCTGAAATTTTGCACACATCTTTTTCTACCTAAGAAGCTGCTCATTTATTGAAATCGTCGATATAAGATTACAGTCGTTTCTTCTTTTCGCAAGGTGTCGCCAATTGGCGATTCCAAGCAAAGCCAGGTCCTTCTCCACCTAGTCCTTCCAACGGAGTGGACCTTTTCCTCTCCTCCGCTTTACTCGCTGGCTACTGCGTCGGATACTTTCAGAGCTGGAGTGTTTTCGTCCATTCGGACGACATGACCTAGCCAGCGTATCCGCTTTCTTTTAACTCGCTGAACTATGTCAATGTCGTCGTATATCTCGTACAGCTCATCGTTCCATCGAATGCGATATTCGCCGTGGCCGACGCGCAAAGGACCATAAATCTTTCGCAGAACTTTTATCTCGAAAACTCGCAACGTCGACTCATCAGTTGTTGTCATCGTCCAAGCCTCTGCACCATATAGCAGGACGGGTATTATGAGTGACTTATAGATTTTGGTTTTTGTTCGTCGAGAGAGGACTCTGCTTCTCAATTGCCTACTCAGTCCGAAGTTGCAGCTGCTGGCAACAGTTATTCTGCGTTGGATTTCCAGGCTGACATTGTTGGTGTTGTTAATAATGATTCCAAGATAGACGAAATTATCTATGACCTCGATGTTATGACTGCCAATAGTGACGTGAGAGCCAATTCACGAGTGTTTATCGTTTATCACCAGACCCATTTGTATTGCTTCCGTTTCCAGTCTTGAGAACGCAGAACTAAGGGCGCGGTTGATGAGGCAATATCAATATAATCGGCGTACACCAGCAGCTGTTCACTCTTATAAAAAATCGTGACTTCTCGAGTCAACACAAAGTATCGGAGAGGTTCTTCCCGATTCTGTCGAAGCTTTCCATAGCCATCCTAGTTTAGCGGGAATACCTAATTCAAATACAGCGACATAAAGGCAGCTTCTTTTTGTGCTATCAAAAGCAGCTTTAAAATCAACGAAGAGATGATGTGTTTCGATCCTCTTTTTTCGTATCTTTTCCAATTTGGCGGTTAGTGAATATCTGGTCAGTTATTAATCTTCCAGGCCTAAACCGCACTGTTAAGGTTCAAACAGATTGTTGACAGTGACTTAAACGCGATGTTGAGGAGGCTTAGCCCACGGTAGTTGGCGGAGATTATGGGGTTTCCCTTTTTGTGGATTGGACAGAGCACACTTAAATTTCAATCGTCGGACATGCCTGATGATTTTCAAGCACCTTCCTTCACTTTTTTAATATTTTCATCAGTTGAAGTGATCGAAGTTCGTCCAGAACGAGGTATGTCTATTTGGCTTAGTAATTAAGGATAGTCCTACCAACTTGGCAAAACATATTTTTGAAATATCTTTCCAAGGTTAATTTAATTAAAAAATGTTTTTTTTTTTCCAATGTACAGGGTGGCTGATGAATTTTGCTATGTACATTAAGAAACTCGAATAATTTGTTTTTAGCGTATGGAATTCATTTTTCTTTTATTCATGTTAAAGCTCATTCCATTTTATTAAATATAGCTTAATTAGTTTTAAAAATAATGGAGTTTAAATGCGCCCCCTGCTCGTTGATGCCTGTGCGGCATCTTACCAAAAAGTTGTTCATTACTGCTTGGAGAGTTGAGACAGGAATAGCCGCAATTGTTTCTCGAATGGATTGCCTTAGTTCATTCAAATTTGTTGGTTTTGCTTTGTAGACTTCCTGTTTGAAATAACCCCACAAGAAAAAGTCAGGTGCAGTAAGGGTCAGGCGACCTGGGTGGCCAACAGAATGTGGAGTTTCTGGATATCAGCTTATTGGCAAATTTTCGTCGCAATTCTGTCATAACAGGTTGGGCTATGTGAGGAGCTGCACCATCTTGCTGAAAYCACACAGAGTTGAAAGAAATTCTCATTCGGTGTAATTCTGGATAGAAAAACTCTCTCAACAKRCTCMAGTAACGGTCTCCAGTAACCGTAACGGTGTGACCGTTTTCTTCGAAGAAGTAGGCCCGGCAATGCAGCGTGATGAAACTGCWCACCACACTGTGACACGAAGTGGATGCAATTCCGTCTCATGGAGTATCTGTGGATTGGAAGCACTCCATATTCGACAATTTTGTTTATTTATGTTGCCGTTCAAATCGAAATGGGCCTCGTCAGATATGAAAAGACTGTTCAACATGTTTCCATCCTCTTCCACCATTTGAAGCATCTTCTGGCAAAATTCCAAGCGAATCGGCAAKTCTGCAGCGTTCAGTTTGTTGGCCATTTGAATTTKATATGGGAATAAGTCCAAATCTTTGTGCATAATTGACTGTAATGACTKTCTGCTTACACCCATTTGAGCTGATAAGCTTCTTGTCGAAACACGTGGATTGTTTTATATGGCAGCAGCTGCAGCAGCGAAAGTTTTCTCCGTTCGAACTGAAGGGTTTCGATGGTAAGGTCTTCTGTTAACTGTCCCATGCTCGGCAAAATTGTTTACAAGTCTCATTATGGTTCATCTGCTCGGAGGATTGCCGCCAAAAGTGCGCCTATACTCTCTTTGAACCGAAACTACGGACTCCAGTGCGGTCCAACAAGGCTATTGTTTTTGAAATATCGATGTGAAATTTTACACACATCCTTTTCTAACCAAAAAGCTTCAATAAATAATCGTCGTTATAGTTGTCATACCACCCGATGAATTAAAATCCTTGTATGGAAAACATTTTTTATTTGTTTGGGGTATTATAGCATCGGTGTAAACGAAGTTAACAATTTTTCTTGTTTACTTTCTATTTTTTTCCAAATTATGCGTCGTCAACAGATGATTCTAATTTCCTTTATTATTTCTTTTGCACTTTGTGCGCTCTGCCGTAATCCGCAGGAAGGGGCGACAAATGTAATAACAAATATATTATGTTGTTCAATATTTTTCACAGCGGGACGCTTAATGGCAATTATTGTTTTTTTTATTGTTTTTGATTGTATAATGTGTGAGGCATTGCGACTAGAAATGCAAATGTCAAACCCTACTTTGGCTTGGCTGAAAGTTGATTACTCTTACCACGGGTTGTTGGTTAACGGAAAACAGACGTATTATTCAATTGTCTTCTAACAGCCCTTAACTGTAGAGGTGTGAGGGAGAAGCGAAGTAATTAAGTGTATTCAAATTTATAGAAGTTCATACTTTTACTCAAAAGTTTTGTTAAAAGAAGTCCATTATTTCAGCAGATGGTTTTAGACGACACGAAACGATGGCGTTAGGTTAGGTTATCTATTCCGGTCAATTCGCTGGGTTAGTAAGAAAAGTGTGGCAACCAAGACGCTTCAACCGTAGCTTGGTGAAAGCTGGACAGTAAAGGAGTATGTTTCCACCTCATCTACCGCCCTGAAATGTTGACTAGTTCCATGCTCCTCGTGAGCACACGATGACAAGCGAACACCTGCTTGTTCCCATTCTAATTTGATTTGGGTAAGGGTGCCCTTTCTAGCGAGCTCATCGGCTTTGCAGTTTCCGACGATTTTGCTATGGCCAGGCACCCAAACAGGTTTAATATAGAAGTAGCTTTTGATGCTATGGATAGCGAGATCATACACTTCTTGACAAGCTTCGAGCTCACTGTCAGCCAGTCAATGATATCAAAATCAACGAAATACGCCAGCAGCACTCTTATACAAGATTGTGCCTAATCGATTCAGCTGTGCAGCTCGTATTATTTTCTCCAGCAGTAGATTGAAGGAATCGCACGATAGGGAGTCGCCTTGTCCGAAACCTAGTTTGGTCTCGAAAGGCTCGGAGAGATCCTTCCCGATTCTGATCGAGTTTTTGGTATTGCTCAACGTCAGTTTACACAGCTGTATTAGTTTTGCGGGAATACCAAATTCAGACATAACGGCAAAAAGGTAGCTCCTTTTCGAGCTGTCAAAATGCAGCTTGGAAATCGATGAAGAGGTGCTAAGTGTCGATCTGTTTTTTCCAAGATTTTGATTCCAGGCCTAAAGCCATACCGATAAGGTCTAATCTGTTTGTTGACGGTGGGTTTTAATTTTTCACACAGTTCGTTTAATACAACCAGATATGCGATGTATCACACGGTAGTTTTCGCAGAATGTGGGGTATCCTTTTTGTGGATTGAGCAGATCACACTTTAATTCCAATCGTTGCGGATGTTTTCGTCCGACCATATTCTATAAAGCAGCTTATGCAAGCTTTTTATAAGAACTTTGCCGCCGTATTTGAATAGCTCGGCCGGCAATCCATCGGCTCCCGCCGCTTTGTTGTTCCTCAAACGGGTAATTGCTATTCGAACTTCTTCATGGTCGGGCAATAGAACGTCTGCTCCATCGTCATCGATTGGGGAATCGGGTTCAACAACTCCTGAGTTTATGATTTCATTGTCATTCAGCAGGCTGGAGAAGCGTTCCCTCTATATTATTTTTGTATGCTGCGGGCATCCGTCACTAGATGACCTCTGGGTGTTCTACAAGAGTATGCTCCGGTCTTGAAACCTTCTGTTAGTCGCCGCATAATTTTCGAATATCACCCCTGTTGGCCAGTTTGTCAAGCTCAGTAGTAATATTTTCTCGAAACTGATAGAATGCTTACACTTTACAAAACTTTGAAGTAGATATGCACGGTTCTAATATTATAGAATACGGATATTCCGCAGACTGCAAACCTTTTTACAGTACCCACGAAATATATTGGGTTAGCATCGCTGATAGTGATAATAGAGACTATTATGAAAAGCTTAGCAGATCTCCAAACTAGTATGGATATAGAGAGCAGTGATATATACATATGTATGTGAAGTACTTCACTAGAAGTTCCCAAGACAGTGGCGTCTATGTAACCGGAACAGACCCGGTTTTTTGATTCGATCAAGGACTGTCAACTGGCAGAATTCTGCTGCTACAACAACAAGAACTAGAAGGAATTTTCTTTTTGAAGTTGTATCCACTACTTTTGTACAGATGTGCATCAAGTCAGCTTCATATCCTTTTCAATGTCGCGTTATCAGTTGTAGATTAGTGGATGAGTAGAATCCATCAAAGTTCAAACAAACCACTTGACCGACGAAGTAGAGTCGCAAAATGCAATTTCTAACTGTCAGTGATACGGGAAACAATTCTTGATTGTAAAGCTTTGACGCAATGGTACTTCAAGTTATACTGAAAACTCTTTCCAATGACTTAGTTCCTTTTGAAAAACTATGAGAATGTTTTTCCATATTATTTTTTCAAAAGAACTTCTTTTATAGTCTCTACAATGCATCGGTTTCAGCCTCTAAACCATTAAGTGTCACCTTAAGCAGATTCTATACTTCATCGTTTGGCTTGACAACTAAAATACTTGTGAAATACCTTAACACTCAATACCACAAATGTAACAAGAAATACCTTCTTCGCTAGTAATATTTTCTCGAAACGACAACAGCAATAGCAAAATAAAAGAATTGCTTTGCTTTAGATCCGATTGCATGCCTTTCTGTGCCCAAATGTCAATCATTTATCAAGACAAACGAATTTTTCCCAGAACATTCCAGCTGTTTTCCAAACTAACACATCACATAAACAACCATTCCTCTGCCACCTACTTATCCGCCCCAATCGCACCGACCGACATTGCGCCGACTCACCCCCTCTCGCAAACAACCGAGCGCACACACGAACGACACTCGACTTTCTTGCAATTAGCTAGAATTTTCTAAACATGTGGCAAGCTTTTGGCATGCATAAAATGATTTTTCACGGATAAAAGTGCGAATATGCACTTTTAACCTTTTTACTCGCAGACAGACGCACACACACACACACACTTATGCATTTGCTTGTATAACAATAGCAAGCGCAGGAACGCATCTAGAAGACAACAACAAAGTGCATACTATAAATTTCGTTGAGCAACACTGCATGAGGTGTCGATTACGCGGAGCCTAACGATACAAGCGCTTAAACTTACTTACTTATGTACATACATGCATGCATATGAGCGCATAAGTATAGTAAGTAGTACTTCGCAGCAACTGGCCTCCAGGGTAGCTGACTTCTCAGAATCTCAAGCAGCACAGCAACAATAAGAGCAGCATTATAAAATAAATATATACAACAATAGTAGTGGCAATCTTTAAGCAGCGCGCATACTAAGCGCATACGTATGTACGTGTGTGCATAGAGGTATTTCGCGTCGGTTTCGCATTTCGAGCACGTTTTTGATTCCATCTTTTAATTTCTAATGTGCGCGCCGACACCGCCAGCTAGTGTATCAACCGGCGCGCCAGAAAGCACCGCAAATGATGCGCGCTACACATTGCCGGGCTACATATGCTGCATGCTTAGTAGGCAGTACTTGTACACATAAGCGTACACAGCGACATACAATGTATGCGCGCATGAGGCAGCAGCGACAGGCGGACGTCGCCATCGTCAACATTGGCGGCGGCGTACATGACGCGCTCGTTGGCTGATAATAGCATCCCGAGGGGCGCAAAGCAAATACACAACAAATGAGACAGCGCAGGCGGCATGCAGAGGTGCGCGGTAAATAATAATAGAAAAAAAGAAGTTAAAAAGACTGCGGAAACAACTTTATTGTTTTAGCGCAATTTTTATGATTTTTCAATACAATTTATATGTTTTTTTTACTTTTTTTGCTGCAATTTATTTGTATATTCAGCTTTTATTTCATTTGCACGTGTTATGCGCCGTACTCATCGTCATCGTGCATACGTTCGCTACAGCTTCAACCCTGCGTAGCTACTAAACATAATATAGTCGCATCTAACATGGCACACGACGCGCGCGCTCATCCCCCCAATCGCCCACTCGGGCCGCGCATCAAACAGCGCACACAAAACACCTATCACTTGTGTCTGCTGCCGCCCGACGTCCACCGCGCTTCAGCTACTTCGACAGGCGTGCGCGCGCCTACAATAGCTAGTGCACAGCTTGGTATCCACCTTTGAGTGTACTTGAGCAACTCAATTGAATGTGATTTATGCTGTAAGATACATAGAACGAAAAATACTCCACATCACATCAACATTTCAGATACATACCGCTTTTCTATTGAATTGTCTTATGAACTCCTTTATGCACTATACCCAGCCCAGCGCCCAACGCTCAGCGCGACGAGCGCGCTAACTGCTTGGCTGGCTGTCAGCCACCCAAACGCCCCACACTCGCCACACTTCTAGCAGCATATGTACATTGTTCGGCATTTCTCATTGTCGTTCGTCGTTTGTCGTTCGTCGTTTGTCGTTGTCGCGGCCGTCGCGCTTGCCGTTGCCGATGCTGTCGATGATTTCGCTATTTGTTTGCTCGTTCGTCGTGCGGCTCTCGTATATTTCTGCAAATTCTTTCCTTTAATTTAGGGTAAATCAACACATACAAAATGATTTCCTTTCGTGCTGCTAGAACAATGGCCAGTGCGGCGCAAGCAGATCAGCACTTGATGACAGCCGTTGACCCCGCGCTCGAGAATTTTTGACTTTTCGCTAACTCGCAAACAGATAATCGCATTCATTGAAGTACACACTTCAGTGAAAAAACGCAACAGCGACAGCATAGTCATCCTAAGTCTCGGTCGCGTTGTTGCTGAGGCCTTAGCTGATGGGTTTCGCGCGGCGCTGTGATGGACTGTTTGGTGAGCGCGCGGATTATCGCGCTACGCACAGTTGCTGCAAGACTTATACTGCGCTATTTGACTACATGAACTCGCTAGCAACGAACCATTTATTTGTTATATTTGCTTTTGTTATTTTTCATATTTTTTATTTTTCTTATTTTCTGTTTTTTATTTTTTTTTGCTCCTGCGCCTATTTGTTATCAGCGCTTGTTGTGTAGCTTCATCATGCCTTGGCAGCCCATGTATGTACATATGTATGTATAGGCGCACTCGTCAGAGTCAACTTTGTTGCTGCTGCTGCTTATTGCCATGTTGCCGTATATGCCGTCAGTATTGTTGCTCTTTCTTTTCATATGTAGCCAACACAAATACAGCAGCAATTCTAATATGAGAGTACATGATATGAATGTATGTGTATGTGTGTGTGTATGGCACTGCTATCGACCGGTAGCAGGTAGCACGAATGTTGAGTAAACAATAACAAAAGAAACAATAAAAAAACATTAATAAAACAAATGCCCGCAGTGCTGCCGCGGCGCGCTGCGCGCATAACGACATATACCCAACGCGGCACTCGGCTGCGCTCGCCTTATCCACACCACACATAGCAGCATTCGCATACACACATGCATACTTAACTTTGTTTGTTTGTTTGGCTGTGTGCGCTCAAGCTTTTGCTGTTACAATTGCAGTTGTTGTTGTTGTTGCTGCTGTGCTACAGCTGTTTGTTGGATAACTGCTGCTGCTGTAGCCTACGCTCTCCTTATTGCTGTTGTTATTATTTATGCTGTTTTTGTTTTTGTTATTCATTCGTTTCATGCATTTTAAGCATATTCGCTTCGGCTCCTGCGCATTTTGTCCGATTTTGCAGAGTTGATGGGTCGTATAGGCGTTTGGTCGGCCGGGCGGTCGGTCGCTTGCTCGTTCGTGCAACGAGTCTCACGTACACGAGCAATGCACATACGCTTACGTAAATTGGAACAAAAAAATAAAAAATAAAAAATGCATATAAATAGCGTGTAGAATGAGTGGCATTAGTGTGCGCTCTGTTTTATGATGCATTGCAGTTTGTGGAGGCGCGTTGCGGTGCAGTGCGGTGCGGTGAGTGTTCACACTCAACCACCAGACAGTCAGTCGGCTGATGGGCCTGTAGGCGCTTTTCTTACTTACTGTTGACTTGTTGTTGCTGTCGCTGCCGCAATTGTTGTTTTTGCTGCGGCTGCCGCGCTTGCTTAGTGCTCGTGCTCCCTGCTTCCAGTTATTATTGTTTTGCATGTTGGTTTAGCTCAACAATCCCGCGACACGAGGCGAGTTGTTGTTGGATTCATGTAGTTGTTGCTGCTGCTGTCGCTGTTGCTGCCGTCATTGCAGCCTATTGTCCTGCGTAGGAGCGAGCATATCGTGCGCTATATCGCACACATCCGGCGCATAGCACTCGTGGTATTTGAGTGCACTTTCGTACTCGGCAAACGCCGGCGGTAGTGAATGAGTGTGTAAATAAGCCACATTGAGTCACAATTGTGCGCCGTAAAAGTGCTCTCACTTGACGATGTATTCTCGGTACAATACAGAGTTTAGATGGTAAATATTATGTGGGAAAAAAATCGCCGCTGTCTATAATTAGATGACATTAAATGGAGTGAAAATCATTGGAAATTATAAAAATAAAAACACTAACAACAATGCGGTAATTTCATAAATTTGAGATTTCAAGGTTTCGTGCTCATTATTAACAATTTATTTTTGTCCAATTAATGCATACTATTAATAGCAATTATAATATGGTTGTATGGTAAATAATTTAAATTTAAATTTATCTGTCACTTTTGTGAAGAAAGCCGGAAAGTTTGTGGTTTTACTCAGCGATTGCAAAGAAATTGTTTATATCTGGCACAGTTATTTAATTTAAAAATAAATACAAAAATTTGATTTGATTTTCTCATAATAAAAATATAAATAAAATCTAGATAAAATGGCTGAAATTTTCTTGTTTATTTTGTATGTGTATATTTTTGAGAATTTTATTTCTTTTTTTTGAAGCCAAATTTGTATTTTCGTGGAAATAGTATCTAGAATTTTTATAGTTGATTCCATTGAAAAATTCAATTGGAATTGGAATTTTTTTATTCATCAGTTTTCAAAAAAAAAAAAAATAATAATAATAATAAAGCATCAAAACTAATCCTTATTAAAAAAAGGCACAATTTTGAGTTCTCTTGAAAATAATTTTCGAAAAACTTGATTTGTTTTTGTATTTAAACGTTCACATAAGAAATATACATTTGTATATCCACAACGCTTTTTGGGAGGTTAGGTCAATTTAAAGACACGTTTCCACAAAAAAGCAACAGTTTTATAAATCGAAATATAAAACGTTAAAATCGGTATAATTATCAACTAGAAGTACGGTAATTATCAACTAGTTCATACGGACATGGCTGAATCTAAGGGGTTGCATAGGTTTCCTCGAGCAAGAACGGCCTGATTACATTTTTTTTTTCAAATAAAAAATTTAAAACTTTATTCAAGTAAAAAATTAAATATGTTATTAAAATAAAAAAATTAAATATGTTATTAAAATTTTTTATTGTTATTAAATATTTTATTAAAAATTTTTATTGTTCCAAAGAAATTTTGTTGAAATAGTTGTAATTGAACATAAAAAATTCTGCGTACAAGACCTTATAAATTATAACTTGACGACCTGTGTAAAATTTCATTAGAATCGATAGAGTTTTTCGCAAAAAGTTTTGACAACTGACTTTAAATACACAGTTTCGACATTAGGCTAGGTTATTCTGGTAGGCCAATAAGTCACTCATAGGCCAGTTTTGGTTCTTTGCGACACCAGATGGAGTTCAGTTGCCAGTTCCAAGAGAAGTGGTCATATTCTGGGATGTCTGACGCGAAATTTGACAGACTCTGCGGCCTCACTATCTATCGATATCTGCTCCAGTGTATCACACCGTGGTGACCATATGCTTACAGCACCGTCTTGATAATGCGGGACAGGTACAGAAGAAAAGCTCCATTGTTTTCCTGTAGTCCTGCTTTAGACATTTCGTGCAGTCTCTCACTATCGATACCTCTCTCAATGTATCATACCGTGGGGACCCCAGATGTCTTGCCAACGCCGGATATGTGCAGTCCCTAGAGTCCTGATGTAGACATATCCTGCAGGCTTCTCGTTCCATCCTGCTGTCGTATGTCGTTTCACAGTTTCGAGAAAACGTGTTTAATATTTTAAATGACTAAATAACTGATCTAGAGCGCACAACTTTTCATGGCTGTAATTCCAAAACTATTAATATTATAAGGAATTTCTCTCATTTTACACTGAAAACATCATTATTTTTTAAATCTTTGATACTTTTAAATCCTGATTCAGTTACAAAAAGTTATGTCGTTAGCCCAAAAACAACCATTTGTCAAATTTGTATTAACTCAAAATATGAAAAGCTTGATTGCTTTCTTTTCATGATTCAAAAATTTATTTTTCAATTTTCAAACCTTCCAACAAATGAAAATGTGTTTTTGAGTTATGCAACAATACGGCGAGATCGGAACCCCTTCAAAATCGTCGAAATTATCAAGAAATTTAGGAGAAAAAAACATAAAAAAGGTTATTTAATTAAAATATTTTCGTAAGAAGAAGCACGATTCCAGTTAACACAACCTTATTACTAACCTACTGAAGCATGATTTTAAACATGATGTAAATGCATTTGTGACAATATTTTGAAGCAATTTTAGTTAGACTATATGAAAAAATGTGCTCAATTTCTATGACCAACTTCGAGATACTTTTCCGAAAGAATTATGTATGTTAGAGCGCATTTTTTGCTAGCAACCAAACTACCGGCTTTTGAGCCTAAGTCTTCAAGAGCACTTTCAGCCTATTGCCATAGTAATATTAAAACAGCTAAAAAAATATAAAAACAATTAAATAAAGATAATGAAATTCTTTCGCCATGCGTAAATGCTTTCGTCCTTTGTTGCTCCGCATGCCAACTTGAAAGCGATACACTGTAAAATGTTGAGTGCTTTCCAACAAATACAAATCTATGTATGTACATACAGTTTTATGTTTGTTGTTAGGTGGAGTGGTTAGCGGTCGAACTGCGGTAGGACAGCACGTCGGCTATGCAAACGTCATTAATGCCGGTGCATTCCCCCAATTGAATGAGCTCAAMAACAATGCAACCGAGAAGAGGCTGTCCCATCACTTGAGATTCTGTAACAATGCGTTGAGCTGTTGAGCTGTGGATGCAACTGATGTTGCTGCTGTTATTGCTGTAGCCATGCTGCTGTTGCTTATCAACGGCACTTTAGTGTAATTAGTCGCTGCAGTGAGCAATGATGCGTGCGTGTGTGCCGCGGGCTGACGCAGTGAAGGGCCAGATTCCACAAGTACTCACGCTGCCACTCCAATACATACTAGTACATATAAATATGTACATGCATATATATTTATACATAGTTCATATGCTTATCTATATTCATATGGCAGGTTTCTTTTTTGTATACATTTTGGTCAAGTGTGAAAGTTCTGCGGAGCATTCTATTCTACTCTGCTAGAGACTCCGTCCATCCATCCATCTATCCTTCCTGCTGCTGCTGCTGCTGCTGCTTCTGTTGCTGTTAGCTGCATGCCTGCTATCACTAGCTGGCTGTTAAGTGTACGGTTTGGTATATACAGAATTGCTCGCAAGTACTCAATTGAGCCAGAAACTATTACTCGGCTATGACCGGCAACTATATACATTTGTGTGTGTGTGTGTGTATGGATGTACATTCGTGCGCACATAAATATAACAATGGAATTGTGTGTACGATGACGGCGCACAGCAGGGGCGCATTTTACGCTGCTTTGCCCAGCGCTGTGCGCTCGCTCTCCACCTTTATGCGCTCATTCATTAGCGGCGAGTTGCCAGATAGAATGAAAAAATGTACCAATTGGCACAATGAAAAGTCAAATAGGGTACAATAGTGCGGAGAGCATGTTATGTTGTTGGATACTCGAGAGAGAAATGTGAAAGCAAGATTGTACATATTAGGAAATGTAGATTTGAATAACAATTTCATATTCGGTATGTTAGGTTAGGTTAGGTTAAGACGTGGGGTTGTTTCTCACGTCAAAGGTAGTGCTGGAACTCACTTGCATGACTGTAATGTTGCTCTTTTGTGATACCCACACACTCTTGAAAACGGCTCACCGGTCATTGTTTAGAAACAGAAAATCGGTTCAAAATTACTTATTCGATTTATATATGTATATATTGTTTATATTTTGTATTTTTATTTTTCCATATATATTCTTGTAACCATTTATTTATTTGTTTTTTTGGTATTATTATTATTTTATTATTTATTTTTATTACTTTTTTTATATTTATTTATTTTATTTTCACATTTTTTTATTTATTTATTTTTTTTTTGTTTTACTTTTTCTGTAAAAAACACTGCAATTTTGCGACAAAGCAATCACATAGCACATGTGGCAACCTTTGCTTGAGCTTCCAAACAGCTGAGCGCAGCACAAAATCAAGCTGAAAATGAGTTGGTTTCCTATTGTTATTATGAGCGTGTAGACGTCGACGTTGACAGCGCCGGTAACGACGTCAACAGCGATAGCACCAGTCGACGACAGCCTCATTGCCTTATTGTCTCAGCTGACTGTGGCCAGAAGTTAGTATCAATTCGTCTTTAGAAGCGTACGGTACAATAGAGTGAATGGTGAATAATAAGTTCGGAAATTTTGTAAAAGACCAGCGCCCAAAGACCAAGTAAACCAAGAGTAAGTTGCTGGTTCATTGTGCTTGGAATTAGAATATTTGAATGGAATGACAAGCCTCGCGAAGGTAGTTGAGCAACGAGGGGGCGTTTTGTATATATATATGTGTGTGTGTGTATATTGGCATACTAAGACTAAAATTTAAAATATTCGTGTATCTTCGAGACGGTCGAGTGGGCGCGCGTACACACACACACACATCTGCACATATGTTTGCGATTACACGTGGGGCTGCCGTTGAAATGCTTAACGGTATAGTTGGGGTGCTGTTGCTGCCTCCCTTGCTTGTGCTTTGGTGTGAGAATTGTTTAGCTTTAACACGTGTATGAATTGGGCGCAGGGATTTGGGTGGCTTTGAAAGCTAAACATACCTGGGCAGACGCACGTTTGGTCAGTCGTGTGCCCGAAACAATTATTATCGCTACAGTTGTGTGTGGTTGTGAGGTCGTGCTTGAATTTATTTAAGTATAAAGCTGCTAGTGATGTGCGAAGTGAAGAATGTAGAGTCCATTGTGAGCGCTGCGAGAAACACAAAATCCAATTGGCTACCATTGTTCAAAATCTTAACTGACAACTTCCCGGATGGGCGCTCTGTAAGCTAGCCTCTTGAGAAAGTGATATAAAACGAAATTGTGTGCATGTTGCAACAAAAACAACAATACGAAAAATTGCAGACTCGACGTTGAGGACGATTTCGAAATCAATTTTCAATGAAATACGCTGTGCGGCAACAACAATGTAGGCAACCAGTGCACTCATTGAAAATTGCTGATGAAAGCTGAAATATATACATACATGAGCGCTGTGTACAAAAAAAAAAAAACAAAAACAAAAAAACAGCTTTGAGTAACGGGCAACGAAATATAAATAAGGCGAGTAGAAGCGTCCACCAGCCACGTCCAAAAAACCGCCTGAACAACAGCTCACTCCTCTGCGTCCACCTACTGTGTACATAGCTTACAAGATTTGACTGCTCAGCGAAATTGTAGAAGGTGAGAAATTCAATTGAAGGAAAGGGAAAGTCATGGTGGAGCTCGTTTTTTGCGGACACTTGCTGATTTTGATAGGCGACGCTTTGGTGCGGTGGTGGAAAGTACAATAGAAATGTACAAAAAATACTTATGCATAGGCACGTATATGTGTGTGTCGTGTATGTGAAATTCGAGTGTACAAACAGACGTTTGATGGTTGACGCTGGCGGCAGTTTCGCAAATGCAAATCGCATGCGAAGACATCGCACGTTAGCAACGCTAATAACAGCAGCAACAACAACAACAACAACAAGAAAACATATGAAAGCAACAACCACAACAAGAGCACGATGAAGGCTTCGACACAATAAGCGCTGGAGGCCGCCCCTTCAGTATCAGTATCAAAACTCGAATTGTTTGTTGTTGTTTTGCCGTAAATTTACGTGGCATGTAAATAGTAGTTAGTGAGTACTTTTTGCGCCTACTCGTTGCAATCGCGTGTGCGCGCTGCAGTAGTAATTTGGGAAAAACTCTGTGATTTTGGTGCTTCGTTTTTGCCGATTTTCAGCTAATTTTTTTTTCTGCTGTGCTTAGTTGCCATCATTGGGTAGTCAAAATCGTGTACCCAAATTTTTGGATGAGTGTGTGTGTGTAAATAATTTGCTTCCGCGGTGCAAAGAGTGCAAAGTGCGGCGTGACATGGCGGCACAATTTTATTTAATTTTTTTTTTGCATTTTTTTTTTTTTCATTACCATGACTTCAATTGTTGCGGCGTTGCGATGTTTTCAATATTTTCCTTACTGGCCGAGCCTTTGCCATGTAGTGAGTTGGGAAAATCTTAGTTTGCGCTTAGGTGTGCCATTAATGTGTACAGGCAAGGTGCGGCGGCGTTTACAGACGACATGCTCGAAAGATGCTGTAATACAATAAGCTACGCCGGCAGGCCATCTAAGAAAAAGTGCAGCAGTCACGGTTTTTCAAACGAAAATTAAACAAAAATTTTTATTGAAAAAAAGTAAAAAATATAAACTATGTCATACAGTGCAATAAAAATATGAAAATTGCACTGTTAAACTTTGTCTAGTGGTAAATTAATGTGTAGCAATGTGCCAAAAGTGTGACAGTGCAGCGTGGCGATATTTGTGCGCAATTGACAATAATTAGAAGCTGTTTCAATTAAGTGATTTAATTTAGCGCTAATCAATAATAAACACAAGACAGCGCTCAAAGCTGCGACAGCGAAAACAAAAACGTGTTAAAATAAATATGTTTATACATTTAAGTAAGCTACAGAAAAATATTATTATCAGCAGCCTAGCGGTTGTTTTCTAAATTTTTGCGATATTGCGACGGTTTTTATATTATTAAATTACGTCAGCATACATACATACATACGAACAGCTTGCGTTTTGTTGTGAATGTTTTCAATGTCAGGAAGCAAACTTTTAAACACCATAATTTGCCTCAAGTGTATAAGTTTAACGCCATTTAATGTGTTGGAAACAAGCGTGCAATCGTGCGCTCTGCCACCAACAGCGCGTTAGCAGAAAAAATTGATAACAATTAAAAATTTAAACCAATTAAAGCAAAAAATCAGCATGCAATATTAGAGGCTGACAGCTTTTAGCGCATTACGAACTGATTTGCATTGTACATACACATTCATGTTTTTAGTATGTATGACTGTGGAAATTTCTGGCTTTGTGCGGCATTTTGTAGTGTAGTGTTTGTGTGCACATGTGCGGTGCGGCTTATTGTACAGCCCGTTATGGATATTTGCCCCAAATTCACGTTATGCCGTCGTTACGTGCACCAGCAGCAAGCAGCAGCGTCAGCTTAGACTTCGTTTATTTTTATTGCGCTATTTTTGGATATTTTATATGTATCTAGTTGTTTGCATTGTATTGTGAAAGAATTGAACTGTGCAAATTTGTAAATTCTTGAAAATGTGTTAAATATGCGACTGTCAGCGTTTGTTTTGATTTTCGTTAAACCTTCCGCTACTTAACAGCGCCGCTGTTGCTTATTTTAATAGGTTTTTATTTTTGTTTTCTATTTACGCTAACAGCCAGTGCGGGTGTCTATTTGCCGCTCTCGCCGTTGCCACCACAGTTTTAGTTGTGCAAGTCATTCAACGAGCGCATTTCGCAAATTCATTGTATTCGTAACTAAACACCTGACCCGTGCTGCTAGCTCGCTGCGCTGTCGCCGCTGTAAAACATTGCTTCTAATTGATTAAGTAGTGAGCGAAATTGTTATAATTGAAATTTATTGTGTTGTTTAAATTGTGTAAGTGAAATGCAGCACATTTGTTATGTAGAAAATAAATCGAATTTGACATTGTGGCGATATATGTAGTATGTATGTACATATGTATGAAAAAGCGACTCATATTTCTATATGTATACATGTTATGTGTGTGTTTATATTTGTGCGTTTGAGCAGTGTATATTCAATGTAACGAGTCTCATCTCGATTGTTCTACTACCCGCGCATTAGTTGCTGTAATTTTATTTCGAAAGTAAATACACATTTCACCACTAGTTACACTAAGCTTGGACAACGCTGCGTTCGCCGCTTACACATATACTCATATGCACACGCATATAATTGTAGAATTGTCTACTGTGTGTGCGGTGTACGTCTTTTGAGGTCAACGGCATCACACCAACGATGTCAACTCTTTCAACGAACGACCTAAAAAAGCCATGCAACGGCCAACTACTATTATTCTCTGGGCCAAAACGCACAGACGCACACACATTAAGTTGCTGGTGGTAGTGCAAGTCGACAGATTATTTTTAGTGATTTCTATATCTATGCGCCTCTAGCTCCGCCGCTGTTTACAACTCGCCCCACAAGTAACGAAACAATACGGCGAGTTGATGAGTTCGTTTTTGCTCTTGCTTGTGCGTTGATAGCAACAGCAGCAGCAGCAGCAGCAGCAACAGCATTCGTATGCTCGCTATCAGTATGCTCATGTGCGTTGATTTGGTTTGTGTATCTGCATGTGAGTGGCAGCGCTTACATACATACATATGTACATACCTGTTTACGTAGACGCACGCGGGTGAAACGTGTTGTAACGCAGGACGCGAACGTGTCGGTTATTCTAATAACCTTCGGGTGTAAACAAATTTAAAGAGCGGAATTTAGAAAGAAGAAAAGCTTAATGCTATGCCCATGCTATGCAGCACATAGTTTGGCAAACAGCCGAAACATGAAAGGAATTTCTCTCGCTGTTGTGTGAGTCTTGCAGTGCGCAGGTGCTTGGGGTCGGGTGTTTATACACTCATATGTATATAGAAGCGTACGTGTGTGTCACCACACCACAACCTGATGGGCATAAAAGTAAAAATGTATATTATCTCACCTCTCCCACTGCGCTAAGCAACCGTGTCTCATCACAGAGCAGACAAAAGCAGTGACTAATCATGCAACATCTGAGCCTTTGACCAATGTGGCGTGCATACTTTATATGTATGTATGTACACATAAAAATTTTTTTTGTGGTTTTTCTCGCTGCTTGCCATCGTGCTGTCCATTTGTCCGTTTTCGTTTTCATCGCTGTTCTTTCGCCCCGTCTATCCCATAATCCGTTGATGCGTCAATTTGCATGTGCAGCGCTCAGGTACAATGGGGCATTGTAGGCGAAAGTGTCGTCACAGTTATGAATGAATACACGTACAACAAGTCCAATGTGCTATTTGCAAATGCCGTCGGTGTGGCGAAATACGGCAAGTACGTAGCGACTAGTACGCATTGTTATCAGCAAAAATGTTGGAAGGCAAGCAAAAAGCGTTGTCGATAACTATGAAAATATATATTTTTAATAATATATTTGCAGACAGCTATGAACCAGCGATAAGGAAATGTGTTTGTTTTTAATGAAAACTCTGAATTAAATGTGATAATAATGTCTGTTCTTATTGTTGCTTTGCTGTTTTCAAGCGTGTCTGTGTTGAAAATGCATTTACCCTTGTGTAAACAGCAGAATTTACTAGAATTTAATTAGAGTTTAATTTTCAATCAAGTTGAAAAATAATTAAATACACATAAATCCTCAAATGGATGTTGACGGTTGGCACTTTGTTTGCATAAAATCCATAAAATCGAAAGTGTTTTACTAGAATGTAACTAAAAATGCAAAGTAAAAATTTTGAAAGCGAGTTTAAAGTGTTGCATGCGTGAAGAAATGCCAATATGAAAGTGATTATTAGTACTAAAATATAAAATTTGTATAAATATATAATGTGTGAATGTTAGATTTTCATCTAAGAAAGAAAAACGAAGGAAAACACTTTAATTTCGGCCGCATAAATGCCGCAAACGGTTATACGAACATCTTTATTTTGATTTTCTCGGTCAGTTTGTTTGGTAGCTACATATATGTTACAGTAGCTGATTCTGAACAATTTGTTTCGATATTGTAGCGTTGACTTCAACAATAATCTGTATACAATTTCTTGATGAAACCTTGTCAAATAAAGAAGTTTTTCATAGAAGAACTTGATTTTGAACGTTCGGTTTGTATAGCAGTTATATGTTATAGTGTTGCGATTAAAAAAAAAACATCGGAGATTAAAGCGCTGCTCTCGATAATATTCTGTGCGAAATTTTGTGAAAGTACCACGTCAAATAGAGAGTTTTAGAACTAAACACGTTTTTCATACAAGGACTAGATTTCATTGGTCAGTTTGTATGGTAGCTATAAGCTATAGTGGTTCAATTTTGGCGATTCCGACAAAGGTAGAGTTGTTTTTGGAGAGTGAATGTCGTGTGTAAAGTTTCACATCGACATCTCGAAAATTGAGCGACTTCGTCGTGTAAATACCGACGGATCAACAAACAGACATGGTTAAATCTATCTATGTGACCTGGTCTACGGAAAGGGGGCTTAGGTGTCAAAAAATYCAAAAAATCAATTTTCACTTTTTAGTTGATTCGGATGGAAGATGAGATTTTTAACAGCTGTTTCCCAGAAAACTAGTTTTCGCACGTTAGCTCCCTTTTCGTAGACCAGGTCACATATGTACATTTGAATATAAATACTTTAAAGGTTCTCTGACATTTTTTTTTTTTTTTTGAGCTACAAATCTCATATAAAACTTAATATACTCTCTACTGCTCTTAAATGTGAGTGATGTTATTTGAAAAATTTTACGAGCATATTAGCTGAGCACACCGTGCATTATAATAACTACAATTGACAAGTAAAAGGCAACGCGTATACTTTAATGATAAGTGATTGATAAATATATATGAAAACAAAAAAAAAAAAACAAAAAAAAAAAAATAGAACAAAAACCCCGCTTTTAGGCGTATGAAGCCATTGTCTCTAGGGTCACAGATAATTTCCTTATCTCTCCAACTACATTACCCACTTTATTAGTTGGCATTTAAACACAAAAATGCGATAATAATTCAATAATCTATACACAACTGCTACCTCTACTGTCGACAATACAATTTTTTGTCAATCATCGGCTACGAAGCCAGAACAAATTTGTGAAGCAAACCATTCAAACTCAAAACCTACAACACAGTGCGGAACGCACAGCATCTCCAGCCATAAAAACTACCTGATTTGTCGTCAACGCCACTTAATCGAGCTGGCTGACCGCTTACCTGTCACATGCGCGCATTCCACGGTTTTTATTTCCACGCAGCCAATTCAATTTTTCGATTCTTATAGCTGCGGCCGGTGGGTCCCAAGAGATCGCATCGCACGATTGTTTATTTATCTTTTTTTTACACTCATTTTTTTTCCTTTCAATATTTATTGTGCGTGTGTGCGCACAATTACAATACATTACCTGCATACATACAAACATATATACATATGTATATGTATATGTACATAACTTTTCGTTTGAAGCACTCATTAATAACAGATTTTTTCCCTATCTTTTTTAATGCTTGCAGATTGTAACAACAACAAGTGGCATCAAGGTTCAAGCACAGCATCTCCAACAACACACACGGCGAGCGCATAAGTGAAGTGAAATAAGTAAATAAAAGGCAATATTAAAATGAGCAAAAAATCATAAAACTATATAAATGTGTACTTATGTAAGTGAACATAAAAGGCACACACACACACACATAGCTACAACTAAATGTATCAGTTATAAAATATCTGGAAAGCAAAAGTGTGCGCGCGTGTGTTGATGCGCAGCAGAATTGAGTTTTATTAAATTTATTTGCTGCTGCTATCGCGACGTTTTCAACATTGTGGCCAACAATTGCGAGCGTCGTTATCGTCGTGGCGCACCAGCAGCAAATTAAAAAAAAAAAAATATTTTGAAATTAACATAAAAAATACGCGGGACTGTAAATAAGCAGAAGTGAGTGAGTGCATAATAAGAAAGATACAAACACACATACATATACGTGAAAGACAATACTAAATTGCAAAAAGTGTCCATTAAAAAAATAACCACTGCTTGTTAGTGTTGTGCGTGTGTGCATGTGTATTTGCGTGCGGTGCTTCCATTTCCAACAATTCAACAAGTACTGCAGAAATTACAATAAAGTGAAATACTAAGTGCAGTTAGCAAGTTGAAGATCGGCTGAAACAGAAATGAACAGCGTTGACGGCGCACCCAATGCCACGACTTTAGCTGAGGGAGCCCCAACGAGCGCGACGGCAACGCCAAGCGCAACCACAAAAACAACAAGTTCAAGCACAAAAACGACAACAACAACAGCAACCGCTGCTGCTGCTCCAACTACTGTGCGCGTTAAAACAACAGCTTCGTCGACAACAACAACAACGTCAAGCTTAATAAAGCCAACGGCCGCTGATGCCACCGATGAATTCCACGAAAGCGACAAAAATGTACGCCGCATTGTTGTCGATGAGCAGCAGCAACCAGAACAAAAACAAATACAGCGTAATGAAGCGCCAATAAAGCAAATAATATTAACAAAAAACATAAGAGCAACAACAACAGCAACAACGACGCACGGCGCAGCAGTAACTGCAACAACTACAATGGGCAATACTAATAAAACCAACATTGACACAACAGACAAGACTACTGACGCAGAAACAACAACAACAACAACAATCACAACAGCGTCAACAACAACAATTGAGACAACAAAAAGCATTCAAGATGCGGAGAATAACGACGTTCCAATGACAGATATGGCAAACGCAGAGGGCAATCGCGACGGCGATGGTGTGGATGACGGCGGCGGCGGCGGTGACGGCGACGGCGATCACGGTGGGAATGCCACTGCCACCAACAGCACTACTAGAACAACGACCACACTGTCCATTGATAACATAACGACACTGGCTAAGCCACAGCCATTATTGACGGCGGAAGGCGATAATTGCGAACTCAATGAGTTGGAATTGTGTCGCTGCTGTGGCAAGCCCAATGTCACGCTCTATGATCTCTTCCCCAACATGCCAGCCGACAATGCAAATACATTACTGGAGTGCGATACAAATGTAGACGCCGTTACAGCAAATATTGAGACAACAGTTGATGTGAATCAAGCGACAGCGTGCGATATTGCCGCGAATGTTGCCAAAAATGGAGCACAAATGAATAATAACAAGCCGGTCGTTGACACAAACAGTGTTGCAACGAAGACCGATGACAATGCAAAGACAAATACACCGAAGCGTTGTTATCGCACTATTGCCGCATCTATTGCTGCCGCAGCAGCCGGCAGCAGCATAACGACTGGTTCGTGCACAGCCGGCGCTCCCACCTGCCAAAAAACCAATGACCCAGTTGTTGGCACCGCCATCAGCAGTGATGTTATTGCTGCTGATCGCGGCGCTGAGGTCGCGCCATCGACGGCAACAACAAGTGCTGCGCGTGTGAAACAATCTGCAACAGTTGGCGCGCCGGCAAACGAGAAAAATGCGGACGATGCGACCAACAATGCA
The DNA here is from genome assembly GCF_001853355.1 of Bactrocera latifrons. Taxonomy (NCBI): domain Eukaryota; kingdom Metazoa; phylum Arthropoda; class Insecta; order Diptera; family Tephritidae; genus Bactrocera; species Bactrocera latifrons. Next base: position 166,420 of record NW_017536992.1, on the reverse strand, counting down.
GAGGCGCAGAACGCCAATGCCCAGGGACAAAGCAGCGACAACATGGAGAATATTTTGCAAGAGATGCAAATTTGGCGACTAAGGGTGAGTCTCGTTACAATACTTTTTGATACTACACACTTTTCCGTCGATCGTAGACAAAGTCCATGCTGTGACTTTCCCAAAAGTATTATTTACACTGCTGCGCTGCAGTTTTGGTGTAAATAAAAAAACGAACAGAATGTTCGTGTTTGCAGCTTTTGCACTTTTTACACGGGCTACAACGATCTCTTATATAATCTTGTAAATTATTTCTTTTACTAATTTGTTTGTGTTTACAAAGTGTGGTTTGTGTGATTGCTGCTTTGTTATTATTTATTTGTGTCGAGCGCCTTGGGATTTTGGCAATAACTCATCGGCAAATATGATATGTTGTATGTTATCTTGTTTTTGTTGGTTTTTCTTATGCTTACAAAAATGAAAGGAAAATTTGTATCTGCCTTGACGAAAATAGTTGTAATAATACTAGTATGGGCAATGATCGGATAGCGATCTGTCGCTTTGTTTTCTCAACAAGTTAGTTTTGTAAGAGGTTATGTTATTTGAGGTTAGTTTGAATTTTATTCATTCTTCACACTATAAGCCGAAAATTACACCCGTAATACTTTACCACATATTCAATGACCTCAAATATGGTTGGATTGGCACTACCAGTAGTGCTTTGACTTGAAGTTCGACCTGCTACATCTCTAGGAAGTAAGATATCCTCCTTTAAAAGTGGGTTAAAAGAACCACAAAAAATTCTCGAGTAGGATCGCCGAATAGCAGCCCTTGGCCGGAAAAAAATACCGATCCATTGTAAACCCGAGTATCATGGAAATTGCATCATTCGTACTCTTTTGCAGATTAAACTCTAACTTTAGAAGAATTCGGTTTCGCGGGGTCGTGTCCTCTTCCCGTGACTGTTTAACTTCTATATTTTGAAACACTCTTCACTACCAGAGGGATGTTCCATCATCTCATCCGTAGATATTTGTACGATATTGACATAAGTGCCAAAGTACAGGGTCTCAACGAAATTCAAAGAAACATGCTCGGCAACAAACAAGGCAATCGACCGGCCGGTTTAAACTGCACTGCGCCGATATGGTCGCCTGGATGTAGTGAAACGCAGAGGAAGAGGCCTCAAACGTATCAAAATACATCAACCTGGACGATTACAGGATACCTTTTGATGTTTGCGGTTGAACATAGACTAAGTGAGACCCGCATGTCGTCGGGTTTCAACGAACCAGCACCATTTCTGGGCCTATCATTAGATGATTTCGATGACAATTCACTTCTCCCTTATCAACTAAGTAGGCTAGATAACAATGGCAATTTTTGAAAGTAACTCGACCTCTTTCGGTCTTCTGTCGCTTCCGCCAAAGCAAGCAGTCATTTCCACCACAAAAAATGTCGCTCCCAGACAGTTGGGTCTACGTAACCGAAATGGACACGAATTTTTATCCGGCCAAGGTATATCAACTCGGCAGAATTCTGGCTTTAAACAAGAACAAATTCAAAGAATAGAAAGTCTCTATTTAACTCCTTTAGAGAATGTCACATTGATGTGCAATTGATCTGATTCTAACAGTAAAGTGAATAGCAATATATAAGTTTAAGGTCATTTTCGGATTCTATACATTTTTCGCCTAATTAGCGCTTTACCTCTCCAACTCTTAAATTTTTTGTGCATTTTGCCTTCAACATTATCTAGTTGATCTATACAAATTAATCAAATGGAATAATATAAACCGTAACCTCTATGACTTAACCACCAATTAGTGGTTTTCGCTTTGTTGGAACTTATCCTCAGACCAATCATCATTAGACCTATTATTCAATCAATATTAAGCTTTTGATAAGAATCTTTTGTTTATAAGCATGTCAGACGCGTAAATAATTTTCGATATACCATACATACGAACCACATGTAATGCATGTATGTACATAGGCAGTCGTTGTAATTCGCCTCAATTAATATGTACAAGTAGGCGATGCCCTTTTGTAGGTGTTACAACCGTTTATCAGCCGCAAAGCTACATACAAACACACAAATGCATGTAATTTATTGACTTTGCTGCAATTAGTCTTCCTAATGATTGGTACCAGCCACCCCTGTTGGGAGTTCAAATCACATAACCTCAAATCAGCGACGGGGGGGTTATCTTCACCGCTACGCAATGCCATTTCTTTGTTTGCTTAACAAATGATGGGCAGTCATGACTTAACCTTTTTTCTTCGACGTTCACATACGCACTCATCATATAAGGTGTCGATATATATTACTCGGAAATATTTGCTTTTAACGACGCACAACTGTTTGGATTTTTTGGTCATCAATTCACCGTGTGTGCTGAGTAATGTGCATGCGCGCATACGTAATGCCACCCACAATGTTTGTATGCCCAAAAAATCCACAAAACTGAAGTGAAAATAAAAAATCGACGGCTGTCAATTTGTAATCGCTGAACATTTTTCATTTTTTTCGAACATTCGATTTAAAAGTATTGTCGTAATTGTTCAATTTTTCTCACGAGCACTCAGTCAGTCAGTTGGTCAATTCACATGCATGTTGCTTGGTGCTGTCTTTTTTCCACAATTTTTTTTTTATTATAGTTCTATTTGCTGCTATTCCATTAAAGATCGTGTTTGCGCACGTATCGTACACGCTTGTGAACATGACTCCATTAAGTTGTATAGTTTTTTCGGGCCAAATGAGTTCGATTGGGGTTTCGAATGTATATTTTTATTTGATACTTGTTTCTTTATTTTTTTAAGAAGAAGAAGAAAATTGTTATTTTATATATTATTTTAATAAAAAAGTGAGAGTTGAGTCGTTTTAGCCATCCGTCCGTCTGTTGATCTATTATATACATACATACGTAAACCCTCGGACATCCCTTAATCTTTGCGATATTAACTTGCAGTTTTGCGCACTTTATTTTCTCCGCGAAAAGCTACTCATATGTCAGAATCGCCCATATCGGACCACTATAGCACTTAGCTGCCATACAAACTGAATAATCGGGTTCAAGTGCTTGTGTAGAAAACTTTTATATTTGACGAGATTTCTTCATTAAATTTGGCATGGTGTTTTGTCTGTAGCAGTACTGCCATCTTCGAAAAAATTATTCAAATCGGTTCACTATAGCATATATGTAGCTGCAATACAAAGTGAACATTCAAAATAAAGTGCTTGTGTGGAATTTTTTTTTTTGTTTGTGAAGGATGTTATAGTTTCGATTAAAGTTGTTTCTTGTTTTGTTGTAAATTTATTTTGTTTTATTTTATTTTTTATTTTTTTTTA
>NW_017536992.1:158063-163074 GCF_001853355.1 Bactrocera latifrons | reverse complement strand
TTCTGTGTTTGGTGATTTTTAATTGATATATAAGGTAAATAAAAAATTTTATTTCGTAAATTAAAATTACCTTGAAATTTTTTTAAATTTTTTTTTATATTTTTTTTATTTTTTATTTTCAAAATCTATTCTATTGTTACATATATCTTCATAGTATCTCTAAACTTTATGCATTTCTAAAACAAAAATCAAATTGCGTGCACGTCATACATTTTATAATTTCCGCTCTGCCTCACTTCGTCTCACCACAATTATTTGTGGCAACTTTTTGCCTCTTGCGGCCACATACGGGTTCCCTACGCAAATATTTGCTAATCCTTAACTTGAAAAACGTGCCGACATTGCCAGACTGCTAATTGGTCGCACAATTTTGTTGCTACTTTTGTTGGTGGTGTTGTTGTCTTTGCTTTGATTTTATGACTGCGCTTAAATGGGCACTAAACATATATTTGATTTGCCATAGTTTAATGACGGCCTAAACGCTGAATGGCTGTAAGGCTGCATGTACATAAATGCTTAATAAATACCCATAAAAAAAGGTATTCGGTATTTTTGTATATCTCTATATAGATTAGTGACTTATAATATAGTAAGATTTATGCTTTTATTGCGCTAATGGCAGTTGGTGCGTTGCTTCGTTACACCTTTCTTTCCTCGTTCGTTCGCACACATGTATCTTTATTGGTGTCTCTGTGTGTATGTGCTGTTTGGCTGTTTGTTGTTGTCATTTAGTTTGTTTATTTGTTGTTGGCAAATGAATCACGTGTGCTCGATTTTTATTGCTTTCGAACGGCAATAAAAATGATAAGAGCGCCATTGCAAAAACAAAAACATTGTATTGAAATACAGACATACCTACTTGGAGTTCAATAGCAACCGAGATATGTAAGCAAAAATACTTCTTTATAGCGTATGCGTTCACAACGAAGTATCCCAATCAAGCAACAACAATAACCATATAGTTTAATTGAGTAACCACTTCCTCGGCGTATGTAGATATTGGCACAAATACATATTTACATCTATAGAGTGTAATGCTGCACTTACCAGTGTTATTGAAGCTGCCCTGTAGGAAATAGAAGTCAATCACACAAAATAAAAGAATTATTTACAAATAGACAAACAAAAGGAGAGTGGTAACGAATTTTCGAAGATATATCTGCCGTGAGAAGCGTGTCCGTAGTTATAGTATGCTTTTCAGAAACTTTCGGAAATGTTTTATTTCTTCTCGGTCGGTCTCTACAGTCGAAGCTGGCATACCTGTTGGAGTCCATATTAAATAAATGTAACCGATGCTTTTATTCCCTTAAACAACTCTAAACTGTCTGCAAACAGCGCTCTTAATTGAGTCGATTAAGCTATCAACTGACCACCATACATAATCTTTCTCACCTTTAGTTCAAGAAGTGTCGTTCAATTATATTTAATTTAATCGGATTAATGTTTAATTAAGTTAATTAACAAATTTGGTTAAACAAATAGAGATTTATTAACTCTTAATTGAGTCGATTAGGCTTCTAACTCATCATTATTAATAATCTTTCTAATACTTAGTTAAAAAAATGTCGATTAATTTTTATAAGTAACTTATAGCGCATTCAAACTGTCTTTTAATTAAGTCAATTAACAAATTTGTTCAAAGAAATTTAGATTTATTAACTCGATTGAAGAAAAAATGCAAAAATAATTGCGTAGTTAGTATTTAGTATAGTTAATTGAGTTCATTTAAGTTTTAATTGAGCTCAGTTAATGTATTAATGTCTTAACTTATTATTGTTAAAGCAATTAATGTCTTGATTTATTAAACTCTCATTAATTTTACAGTTAATATTTTCTATTTTAATTTAGTTTTGTTAATTAGTATCTTAATTGAGTTCAATTAGTTATTACAAATATGACTAACAATTTAGACCTGACTAATAATTAGTAATTAATATTTTCTTCAGTTAATTGAGTTCAATTAATATATTAATTGAGTTTATTTAATTGCTACAACTACAATTAGCAGTATAGAATGAATGATAATTGTGTGTGTCTATAGTCAATTGAGTTCAATTAATGTCTTAATTAAGTTCAATTAATATCTTATTTAACTTATAAATTTGTAATTAATTAACAATTAACAAAAGTTACAATTAACTGTAAATCTAAGTCAAGTGTAATAAATAGTATTCTTTTTTGTATGATTACTTTTAATATTTTTTTGACTATCATGTTTGCTTTCAAAGCCTTCCCGAAGCTTCCCTGCCGATGGAGGCAGGATAACTTTCAAAGTTCATTAAAAGCGTTACCTCAAAGTTTGTTTGTACAAACCTTCAGCGCGATAATAATTTGATTCACAGCGTCGATCTTTGGCAGCAGACAATGCATTTTGGACACGCAGACTTGATGTCTATAAGTCATAAGTTCGTTTACCGCCACATGTCAAGTGTGCGTGCAACTTGTGTTCCCCTGCGTCTGCCGCATTATTTGACTACTTACCGCCGCGCTGCAACAATTTCATGATGCGCATGCGCGCTCGCCTTTGATAAGCGCAGAAACCGCATATCCGTATCCATTTGCTGCCCAATTCCTGGTATTGTTTTAAACTTCAAAATTTTCACTCCTCAATTTTGTCTACTAATTTCAGCCAAATGCTGTTGTTATAGCGGCTATTGCTGTTATGTTGTTGTTGTTGTTGTTGCTGTTCCCTTGTTTGTAATTTCATTTAACGTTGTTCGCCAACACTTTGGTGATTGCTTTCGGCTTTTCGGCATCTTTTTTCTACGTCGGCCGCTGTCGGTCGCTGTTGTTGCTTTCATGTTGTTGTTATTATTTTTTGCGTTCGTTCATTCTTTTTCCCATTTTTATTTGCCTTATTGGTTTTTCCCTGCGGGAGTAAGGTGTGAAATTTTACTGTGGCTTAACGAATGAAATAAATTTGTTAATTTAATATTTGGGTACCGAGAAAAGGGTACCCGAAGAACTAAAGCACCTCTTGCTGCTTCCTTATACTTATTTATACACCTATCTGCCTATGTAGTTATTATGTGCTCGTTTTTGGCCTCTTTGCGCTCACTTAGGCCACATTTATGCTGGACTCTGTCTGCCTTGGCTGGTGTTGTCTGCAGCGCACTGTCGACTGTTTAGTTGTACTGCGCAGACGCGCACTCTGTTCTTTAATTTAATTCCGCTCCTGCTCCGCCGCTTCACTGCCACCAGCTCTCAACTCGTTCGTCGACGAGCGTCGGTGCAACAGCAGCGTTGACCATATGAAAGATCGACGTTTGCCGACATTGCCATCGGCACTCTTGTCGGCACTAGTCTTCTTTCTGCTAACGCTGCGGCAACTATCTTTTTTACTTGCCGCGCCTACTGCACCTCCTCATCGCCGCTATTTGAAAACGTGCTGTAGATTGACTGACTAAGTAGGAGTCATTATTATAGTGGTTGTTGTGGCTGCTTCATTTAACTTATATTACGCTATTGTTGTTGTTGCTGCTGTTGCTGTTATTATTGTTGTCAATGAGGCTGGCAGGCAATCTGTTTGGTCGGTGAGCGCGCCGCGCACCGCGCACCGCACCATGTTGTCCTTATTATTGCTAGTGTTGTTGTTATTGCTGTTGTTGTTGTTGGTAATGTTGTTGCCTTGCTTAAAGGCTGTTACCACACGCACCGTGCACACCAACTGCTGCAGTTATATTATTGTTATTGTTATTGTTGTTGCTTTTTACCTTTTTAACTGCTTGGCTTGATAGATTGCCTTGCGGTTTGTTGTTGTTGCTCTTACTGCTTGTAGTTGTTGTTGCGCTTGTTTAACTGCGCGCTTGTTTGGTTGTTTAGTTTAGTTCAAGCAGCCTGTCAGTAAGTGCTCTTGTTGCACAAACACACAGGCACACACACACGCGTGCGCTTGTGCGCCGTTACATAAGCACACACAATTAAGCTTGTGTTAATGTTATTGTTGTTGGCGCGCTGATTTATTCGCGTTGCTCGCGTGTTGTTGGTTTTTCGCCTTTCATATGCACACCATAGCGCCCAAGCACTGCAGCCACAGCGCTTGGTATAATGAAGCAGCTCAAGCGCAACAACAACAACAACAACAACAACCGCTCATATCGCGCAGAAAAAATGCTCGTTTATTTAACGTAAATTCATAACTGCTCATACGGTTACTTATGCGTGGCGAATGCGAGTACGCGACGACTGCGCAACCGCGCGCAACAATAGCAACAACTCGCTTGGAAATTGACTTTTTAAAGCCACAATCACACGTGCGTGTGCTCGGGCATAGCAGCATCTTAAGACAACAACACCTCAGCACCTTCTTCCTGGCGCGCCGTGTCGAGTTGAGCGAATTCGCCGGCGGTTTATCGGTTAACTTCGCTTATAATTTACTGTTGCTTTTGTTGATCGCATTGTTTGTGCCTTAATGTGCATTTCTACGTGCTTTGCTTGCGGTTGCTGTTGTTGTTGCTTTGGTTTTTTGTTTTTGCTCGTGGTTGGCCGTGTAGCTGGTCATCCTTCTGCGTGCATTTGTTTCGTGCGCGGCCGCCTCCCCTTGTCCGGCCACGTCACGTTGTTATTTATTCACTTTTTTATTGCGGCTGCGCGTCAATTTTATTTCGCCACGCATGATTGCCAACATATTTGTTGTCTGTTTATTTTGATTTTCTACACGCTTTGTTGCTGTTATTATTCTTTACTTTCGCATTGGTGGTTGCATGCGGTGTTTTTTCTTCTGTTTTTTTATTTTGAGCGCATCAATTTCATCAATATTTTATTATTTAGCATCAATTTAGACTCTGTGGGGAAGAATGAAGTGTGGGGTATGAAGAGATATTGCTTGTTTTGTAATTTGAATTTCTTTATTTTTTTATTTTAACATTTTGCTACTTCTTGATATTTGAAATTGTGTTTTAACAATATTTTGCATTTTGCATTTGTTGTGTGATTTTTAATTTTTTAACACTTATTTGATTTTTAATTTAAAAATTTAACATTGTATTTTATATTTGAATTTTTTTTATAT
>NW_017536992.1:143290-155179 GCF_001853355.1 Bactrocera latifrons | reverse complement strand
AATATTTGTTCGAAGTTTTTATTTTATTTTTGATTATATATTTACTTGTTTCATTATTACTTGTTTATATAACTTTTAATACAAATAATTTTTATTTTTTATATTACTTTTAAACATTTTTATTGTTTTGTCCATCGCGTTTTTCCCCACACACCACTTAAACGTTTTTAATTCAACGCTATTGCTCCCTCAATTGGCATTGTTTGGCAGTCAATTATGCACAACAACACAAACACACATAACTGCGCTCATATTTCTGTGCGCTTTACTTAATTTTATTTACTTTAAATTACTTATTTTTATTTTTGCCCGACCGCCTTGTCTGGCGTATTATATTACGCTTTTGACACACATGTATGTACATACATACGTACATACATTTATACACTTGCAGAACATGTATGTGTTTGTATGTCCGCTTGCATGCCTTGCGCTCATCTCCGACACAGCAGCGCTTTGATTTCTTTTCGGTATCAATGTATTTAAAAACAAATTGAAATTGCATGATCTGATCTCTCGACAGCAGCTGCTTGTTTTTGTTGTTTTTTCTCCGCTGTCGCTGTTGTTGTATATGCCGCTGTTAGTGTTGTTATTGCGTCTTTAATTCAMGCTGAGCAGCAGAAAAAAAAAATCAGCCGTGTTCCACACCGCCCGCGCACCCTCATCCGCAGCGTGCCGTTTTAATTTTTGGTTCTCTTTTGTTAGCGGCACGAATTCGCACAGTGTGGTGTCTGCAGCAAATCACCGCCGCCTATCATTGTCGTCGTAATGAAGGTACTTATGTAGTTGAAATTTGATTTGTAAGAAATTAGTTTTTCCGTTTACTTTATTTTTTTATTTGAAATATTTTTTTTTTTGGAGGGGGAGCGATTTCATTTTTTATTTCTCTCTCTTCCTTTTTTTCTGATTCGCAAAAAGCATTGTTACCGCTTTGTTGACTTTCTTCTAATAAATTGAGGTAATTTGTTTTGCTCCGTAGGCTGTCTCGTCTAATGATTACTTATGCATTACGTGTTAGCTCCACGCACCCCATTTTGTATTTATTTTTATTGCATTTCTTTTTTTCTTTTGCTTTGTTGTTATTACATGACCACGTGTCGCACCCTTTCAGCTAAATTCAATTCCTTCTCTTGACCATTTCGGCCGCGCTTACGCATATGTGTGGACGCACGTACTCCCTATGATATTGCTCCATTTGCCCGACTAGTTTGCTTTTACATCGCGTTTGTGTTTTGTGTTTTTTTTTGGTTGCATTTTTTTACAACTTTATTTGTGTACTCTAAACAAATTGATTTCCCTAAGTAACTAAGTACAAACGGATTTCAAAAGCTACTTTAGTTAAACAGTTACCGTTGAGCTTTTATCACGTGCCGCTCTCGAATTTATGTGTGAGTAGTGTGAGCCGTGGAGTGTGTGTCCTTTGGCGCAGCAATCCATTAACTTTGATGTAAAGCGATACTTTGGGCTATTCTACGCATTAAAATTGAATAAAGTTATACAATAAGAAGTGGCTTCCAAAAAAGACTTAATATGTAAAAAGTCTGATTGGAGTGCATAAATTATTTACGCATGTAATTCCAAAAAGGAAAAATCTCATAGTTGTAATTTTTAACTGTCAAATAAAGTAGTAAGTGCTAGAGAACTTAATAAACATGTTTATCATAAAGCTCATTATTGAAAGCTTCAATATCATGAAAGCTTTGAATTTCAAAACCTCTTGCTATGAAAGCGCCCCATTGAAAGTTTGTAATGAAAGCTTTAAAATTCAAAAGCGCTGCCTCCGAAAGCTCCTTACTCGCAAAGTTTTATGAAATTGAAGACCTCTATCTAGCTATAAAATCGTAAAATCATAAAAAGCTCATCATAATCTATATCAATGAAAGCTTTAAAATCCTAAAATCACTTAAAGCTTGTCGCAATCTGTACAAATGAAAGCTCTAAAATCATAAAATCACTTAAAGCTCATTATAATATAATAGATACACCAGTGAAAGCTTTAAAATTATAATAGCACATAAAGCTCATCATAGTCTATTACCGTGCTTTTGCTGTTGCACTTATAAAAGCTTTAAGCTGTTAAGCTCAAAGTGCCACTTGGTGCTTTAATTAGAAGGTTTTATAATTTAATGCCAGATTGAGACCAATGCCATTTTTATTAGAAAACCGGTGCAGACGTAATCTGAATTTTTTACAAAAAGCTTCCCACAAAGCTCGGAAGCATTTGCATTGAAGTAATAATCAGTAAAATGGTGAACAGGTGATTAGATAAACTATTCAATCCCAGCACACTTTTTTGATTATAGAGCAAATGTACTTCTAATCAGAAAGCTTAAAGCTTCACAGTATATTTGCTTGTGAAAACTGCCGACTACTTGCTTAAATTGACAAAATATGTGAAGTTGATGCGTTTATGGATAATTTGGGTATAAATAGTTTGGCTGAGACAGCACAGGGTTGCAGTTTTGAATCCAACCACTAAGCAGCGCGGTTTAAGCGGCTCCTAGACGACAAAGCGCGCTCACTACGCTAGTCACAACAATCGACTAGCCTTTCATTTTGCTCCTTAAATAACCGTTACATACTTGTCAAGAATTTTCGCTCGAAAATTCCTACCGAAATTTCATCTTTTCAGTATGCAATTTGCCGCTAGCGAAATCCACAGCCCCACCGTGCATAGCCAAACGAGATGGACCAACAACTACAGTCAACGCATCAACACATCACATTCGCCTCATTGTCTCGTTTATATCAACATTTGTTCCGTCTAACAACCGGCAACCATGCAGTGCGCTCGCGAAGCCACGAACGGCTACGCTTTGTTATTACAGCTTTACAGCGCGCGGAACGCGGCGCAAAAAACACCTCATTTACCACCACACTTTAGCAAATATTACGTGCTCACAAGCGGTTGTGGCGCGTTTACACGCCGAAAACCCGCAAGCTGTTGCGCGCAACAGCCAGGGTGCCACAACCGCCGTGCATGTACATATTCGTGTATGTGTGAGTGCATGTGTAGGTGCCGCAGCGCGGTGTGGGGGTTGGCGTCGTCAACAATGCAACACTCTCTGCACCGATGGGACACACGGTCGCCTGGTCGTACGGTCCGACACCCGGACGCTTGTGGAAGCTGCGGTTGCAGTTATTTAAAGGAATGTTGAGATTCTACTAWGCTGCTTCTTTTTTTCGCTTGCATTTTTGTTTGATTTCTTTCTTTTGCTGCAGAAAACGCGTGAATCTGGCAATTTCTGGGCGCGAACGGGGGGGGGACGCGTGCAACGCCAACGGCGCTGGCAGGCACTAAGCGCGCAGAAGAGAGGAGGTGTCGAAAACAATTGTTTGAATGGCTTGCTACTCGCTTGTTGTGGAGCGGGCACTTTAGTTAGCTTTTCTGCGCCGCACCGAGTCATTATACTCACAACTTGCTACTCTTGCARGAGGAAGTGCGCGAGGCGTTCGGCGGCGAAACGCGCGGCAGTCGAACGCCTCGGGCGGTGAGCGGCGCACAACATTTGCRGTTCGGTTACTTGTAGTTGAGGCACTTAGCATGACTGCATTTTTATTTAGTGCTCATGATGAAGCTTATTTGCTTGGCTCGCTTGCTTATGGCTGCCACTTTGTATGTTGATTTGCACTGGTGCTTGTTGTTATTGTTGTTGTGTTGGTTGGTGGCTGTTACGCTGTTGGCCGTGGGCAATCGACTTTTTAGCCGCTTCTACAAACATATTTTGTTTTCATTAGCCCTCAAATGTGATTGCATGTTGGTTGTTCCCACCGCAATGCACAAACAAAAACACATACACACACACACACACGCACACAAAGACAAACATACACAAACAGCGCACAAAATAAACGACCGCCTGRGTGACTGACTGGCTTGGTTGGCTGTTATTTGACTGCCGCGTTAGCTAGCTCGTCGTAGCCAGCGAGCCAGCGAGCCGTCGATGCGCCGCTGGCCGTCGGCAAACACCATACGCGCTGCAAATGCATTGAATGGCAGCACAAACGCCGCTGCTGCACCTGCGCGCCTTCGGCTGTGCGCCGCTTTTCGCGTGATTGTCGGCATGCAAGCGGCAGCCGGGAATACTGCGCGCCATCTCTAGCCTGTCCGGCTGTGTCAGCTAGCCAAATGTTCGATCGTGCTGCCACATTGCCACATTTATGGTTGTGCATATGTATTTGCTGTYTGTATGACTGTGTGTGTGTGTGTGCGTGCAACTTGACGGCCTCTTTATGGCTTGTAAAGTATTGCCGCTCGACTTAGTTATTGTTGCAACATTTGGTTGGCTGCTATTGCTGCCGCTTCTCAGGCAATTAAAGTTGTTATGCGCGTCTGCTGCTGCATCGCATCCACATACATATATGTGCATTTGCACAAGTGCAACAATGAAAAGGATCGTTGAACGCATTTATTTATAATACACTTGGACACATAAACGACTACTCGCAACTTGTAGATTGTCCAAGAATTTAGGTTATGTCACAAGAGTGATGTATGTTTGCGCAAATCTACAAGCGCATCGTTGTTGTTGTTGATGTTTGTGTATTGCTTTTGCCATTTTTTGTTGTTGCCTTTGTCATTTTTTGTTGTTGCCGTAATTTTTTTTCTTGTCTTTTCGGTGATTTTCCGCAGCATGCGATGTGCCCATTTTCTCATGCCACCGCAGCGCGCTGATCGTCTGTCCTATTGTTGTGCCATGACAACAGCATTTTGAAAAAAAAAAAAATAAAAATAAGCAAATAAATCTGCTGTCTGCAATTATATTTATTTGCATTGCAGCGAATAAAAGCACAAGAATTGTGAGTAAAATAAAACTTATTCGCACTATTTGTTTGTGCGGCCTGTCAATATGTGCTCTCGTGCGTGTGACTGTGTCTGTACAAGTATGTGTGTGTGTGTGTGTTTGCGTTTATTTGCAAGCTGTCAAATATTGACATTTCTGCGGATTTGCGATTTATTAAACTCCAACCACGGACACGGCGACCGTCCAAACAGCCAAGCTCTACCTTTCCATCTTTCCACCTTTCTGCATTTCTACCTTCTAGCATTACATTATTTCTGCTGAACTTCGCAATCAATACGTCAGCAAATAAATGCCAACACGCACTCRTATACATACATATATTCAGTTATATTTTATTATATTAGGGTGGTACTAGTAAAAATGTGTGCATCAATATTTTATATAATGCAACGATATTTTATAGTAAAAATTGGATTATTAAAGTTTTAGACGTGTTTTTATTGTAGACGCTCTGGCTGGCCACCTGTCGTGTCAGTCTCGATCATCGATCTCGATCATGCGTTTATCAATTGAAAAATGTCCTTTTAAGCCGCTATTTCTATTTAAGAACAATTTTCATCAGGTTTTTGGTTACATGGGCCTCACTTTCTTAAGACCTTCGAGTTTTTTCTAGCTATTCATAAACTCCGAGTTTACCATATAAAATATTTTTTCTTAAATTCGTCTGAAATACAACGTTTTTGGTTACATGGACCTCACTTTCTTAGGAACTTCAAATTTACCGTGCAAAATACATTTTCTTAAACTCATCTGAAACCCAAGTCTTTGGCGCTGAGAGCGCGTAGTTCTAGTTTTATTCGTCGTATCGGGTCATGCTATACCTTTTTGGAAAGCTCATTTCACGCCCTAACACGTGTTTGATTGATTGTCGTTTCTTTTATGTCGTTCGTGAGTTATACTCGTAGCGTCGCAAACATGGAGCAAAATAAAGAGAAAATACGGCATATTTTACAGTACTACTACGATAAAGGCAAAAATGCATCGCAAGCCGTCAATAAAATTTGTGCAGTTTATGGACCCGATACAGTTTCCATTTCCACCGCACAAYGATGGTTTCAACGKTTTCGTTCTGGTGTAGAGGTGGTCGAAGATACGCCACGCTCCGGAAGGCCTGTCGTCGAAAATTGCGATAAAATCGCTGAATTGGTCGAAAGAGACCGGCATAGTAGCAGCCGCAGCATCGGTCAAGAGCTGGGCATGAGTCATCAAAAAAAATTTTATGAAAAACTGAAAATTCAATAAAAAAATACCGCAAGACTTTTTTGACAACCTATTATTTGCCTGACTTTCTCAACAACTTGAGTGTGTTTTATAGTTACTCATAAGCTCCSAGTTTACCATACAAAATAATTTTCCTTAAAATTGCCCAAAAGCTCGGAGTTTATCATACAAGTATCTTAAACTCGTCTGAAGTACTAGATATTTTGTGCTAACGAAAATACAACCTTGGCTGTGTCCAAATATCACCACCATATTTGTAAAAAAGAAATACAATTAAGCTTAGAGTTAAAGCTTAGAGTTAAAGAGCTTAGTCTTAAACATCGAAACGGCAATAGTTGTTCGTAAACTCAAAACCAAAAATTCGAATTTGCAGTGCGTCTCAAATTAATTATTAAATAGACGCCGAATTTGATACCAATTACTATAAATGAAAACAGCTCATACAAATTTTGAGCAAGATTAAGCCTTTCAGAAATCATTTAACAACAGTAAGATGCGTCTTAACGGGCTCCAATTGGTACCCAAACTAATTTGAGTCACCGTTCAGTGCCTAATAACGCACTGAGCAGCGTGAAACTGAGCAAATTTCCACTTTCTAGCTTTCGCCGACCACCCTAATGCACAGTTTCAATCAATAAATGTGCACTCAGCCCGTCTTTCACTGCACACTGCATACACCCCGTTTATTATTATGCTCCCCTTTTCCGCCAACCTGCATACATAAGCATACTTTTCAGCTGCCTCTGCTCACTATATGCTAAGGCTTTAAACACCGACAGGCGCTTTGTTTGCTGCCGCGCGCGTTTGTCTCACGCGTCCAAATATCCGATTACGCTTTCGCTGCATTTCTAGCATAAAACACTGCGTAGCGTTAGCGCTCGCTCAATTCGTCATGTCTGCGCAATTTATATTATGATTATATTTTTATTTTGTTTGCTCTGGCTTTTGTCTATTTAATTTCAGGGAATCGCTTTACTTACCATATTAAATACATGCACATACATATTCGTAGATGCGAAGGACGCGTGTCCATTATTT
Organism: Bactrocera latifrons; assembly: GCF_001853355.1. Taxonomy (NCBI): domain Eukaryota; kingdom Metazoa; phylum Arthropoda; class Insecta; order Diptera; family Tephritidae; genus Bactrocera; species Bactrocera latifrons. The sequence continues at coordinate 148,115 of NW_017536992.1, read as the reverse complement.
CATACAGTAGCCAACGCCAACTGTAGCGCGCAGCAAACACGCGTGTCGCGGCACATGGCACTCCACTCGAGAGCGACGCCAAACTTTGAGCGCGCGCACAGTGCGGCGCGGTAGCGGCAACGCGGTATAGCAGTGGCCACCCGCAGCAAGGCACAACGTCTGAAATCCGCCGTTTTGCCTTGCTAAGCTGCCTCGGTTGGCTGGAAGAAATTTTTGAAAATCAATAATCCGCCAGTTTATTTTATTGTTATTAAGGTTTAATTTTAATTTTGCATTTCATTGCCTCCCGTTTATTTGAAAAAAAAAAACCAAAAAAAAAAAAAGAAAATGCACGCCTGTGTTGAAGGGTTGTTTCGCCGCCGTACGCGCTCGTGCCCGTCCGACGCGTCGTTGTTTTGCTTGTAATGGGATTTAAAGGTCAGGCGCACACACAGTAGGCGTTGGCCAAAAATAAATACAGAAATAGGGCAAAAGCTTAAAGGCGCGGAAGGTTATCCACGTTCGTCGTGTAAGCGTATGTTTGTGTGTGTGTGTGTGTGTAGTGGTTTCGGAATATAAGCGCATAGGCAAACATATGCGATTTTAATAAAGGGTGTGAATGCGCGCTCGCTGACGTGAGAAAATTATTTCCTGTAATCGTTGAATAATTGGGGAAAAATTAGTATATACGATTGCATCGCCAAACGTGCGCGCAAACTTGCATTGAGTTGGGCATGTCCTTGAATTGGAGATATCCGCCTTTAAAAATGTATAAGCCAGGCGTTAATTTATATCCATATCGTTATAGACGTTAGAAACAACAAGGTCAAAGTGAGATTGTTGACTTAAAACTTAACTCGAAACCATAATTTTCAATTCAAGTTTAGTCAATTATTTAAAAAAGCTGACTTTTCGAGCTTTTTATGTGATACAAAATATTTAATCAACGTTTTCCAGTACTGAAAAGTCTGAGTTCGAGCTGGGAAGATAAGCACCTTATAATAATAGAACTCAAGTTCATGCGAATAAATTTTTTTTTTAACAGAGAAAAAAATTCCAAATAAAAAGCTTTGGTTTTCATTATTTTTTGTAGTTTTAAAAAACACCTTTTCTCAAACTCGACTCGCCTCGGTTTTGGTTACATGGACCTCAGCTTCTTAAGGACTTCCATTTTCTTCCAGGTACTCATAAACTCCCTAGTTGCTTTTTCCAAAAAAAAAAAATAATAATAATAATGTAACAGGTCGGTATCCGGCCTGACATAGAGAACAAATTTTGTTTGGCAGTATCTGTTTTTGTTCCCTTTAAGGTTGATACACTGATTATAGCGACCCTCTAACTTTTCTAAACCATTTTTGTAGTAGGATTTCTCTTTTGCTTTAAAATGGGCCTTAGTTTCGATGATCAGCTCTTAATCGACGAAAATTTCTTCCTCCGAGCATTTTTTTGCGACCTGATAACAGGAAATAATCGTTGGGGGCCAGATCTGGAGGTTACAGTGGACTTTTGCCAGCATTCTTATTGACTTGTGACACGACACACATTCTCTTGGTGAACTTCAGTTTAACTTTCTTCAAACGTGACGTTTTTCGGAGATTTCGTCCCTCAAATGGTTCACTAATGCTATGTAGTAGTCGCTTTTGGTGCTCCTTCCTTTTTCAAGGTAGTCAATAAAAAGGCCACAACCTCACCAACCGGCTTTTCCGTCCTTCCACGCTTTGAAGCGCGTTCATCGTGTGCCATCTACTCGGATGACTATCGATTGGACTGCGGAGTGATATGCTGGAGCCATKTTTCATCCATTATCCACATATCGTCTCATAAACTCGTTTTTATTACGCTTGAACATCTCCAAACACTACTCCGAATCATCAACTCGTCRTTGTTTTTGATCAAAAGTAAGTTCGCGCGCCACCCACTTTGCAGAAAGCTTTTTCATATCCAAATATTCGYGAATGATATAAAGTACAYATTCAGTTGATATCTTTAAAGTGCTTGCTATCTGGAACAACTGCATTTCACTGTAATCTGAAATAATTTTGGGGACTTTCTTGATGTTTTCGTCGGTAATAACCTCTTTTGGGACACCACTGCGTTCACCTCACCGTCTTCGCTGCTCCTTTCACTACGTCTAAACTTAGCATACAAATTCGTGATGTTTGATTTTCCTGGGACAGTATTCGAAAACTCGTAGATTTTCCATCCAACAAGGTACAAATGTGCCAATATGTTTCGGTACCGCCGCTTGGGTCACCAAATGAAAATTTGTTAAATTTCATTATTTAGCTAAAATACTTTCCGAGAACTACGTAATTTGATCAATTTTTTGTCTGCATCGTGAGGGTGTAAAAAATTCTAAATAAAATTATAATTMATTTTTTGAAAAGTCTGGCATCGGCATTATCAAGAAATAATTTTCTCGCACTTCATTTTTTGTGTTTTTCTTTACTTGCACTTTTACCCCTCTAATGCGGTAATCTGCTTATCYTGCGCTCCTAATGGTATGCTACAAATTGCTTCAAGCATACTGCGTGAAATGGCACCGGTTAACGGTAGTTGCCGCTGWAATGCTGCCAGCTAAATTATGTTTATTTGTAAACAGTCTAATAGCAACTCAGCACTAATATTATGCGAGATTAAGACTCTGCCAAGTTTACACACTTTATTATATACAAATTAACGCCTTCGACGGCAAACTTGCAAGCCAAGCATGTATTTGACTTTGACCTTTAGACACATACACGCAGCACAGCACTTATATATAGTGTACACACGCGCGGAGAATGTTTATATATACATACATATGTATATAGATGCCGACTCCATCACATTGCGACAGGGACCAAACAGTTGTAAACATAATCAACAAACAGCAACTAACCTTGCCAGCCCACAGCCGCCTTGCGTACCACCGACCAAAATCATTCTCCAGCGTCAGATTATAATCGCTGCAAAAGCCATTTTGACACAATTTCGTAACAACTGTGTTGGGAATAGCAAAATGATACCTGTGGCTTAGAGCATGGCCACGAAAAGTCAAACCGAAAGGGCAATGCCACGAAATCAARAGCAAACAAATTGAGGGYGCGCAAGCGAGGCAAACGCTACATAACCTCAACCACTGAACCCCAGCGCYGGCAGCCCAAAACTCCGTCGCATTGTCGAATGTCAAGATGACACCGAGTGTATTTACAGTATTTTACAGCACTGGCGTGCCGACAAATGCGACTTTAAATACACTTTAAATAAATTTTGCCAGGAGATGCCATAAAATCACAATCTACTTATGCTCTAATAGATATGGCGGCCAATAAAAGTCGATATGCGCGCGCGCTCCACACACACACACGCACATACTTGCCTAGAAATACATACATTTTCATATAAATTAAAAAAAAAGGAAGCATGCTCAATTGGTCGTAAAGGAAATCAATCAGGATAATGTTTGTTTTAATAACGCAAAAAAGCCACAGAAAAAARCACGAAAAACAGTAGCAGCAAAAAGTCTGTAGCAGCAGAGCCAATAAAGAGGCAAAAACAACATGGAGCTGGAACRGCAGCAGTGCAAATAATGCGGGCACCACTTTACTCGTAGTTTGCTCAGTTTATTGGTGGCATTGTAGCGCCACAAATGAGGATTGTAAAAAGATTAGTTGGGAAAAACAATTTTGTTTGCTTGGCTTGCGTAGAGTAGCTTCAATTGATTTATGATCTGGTTGCGGTTTGTAGCCATGCCAGCGCGCGCGCCACGMTATGTATGTGCTTGTCGATGTGTGTGTGTTTGTGCCTGCTTCAATAGCGCTTGATTCCGTGTCGGAAGCGCTGGTTGGGGATGCGCTGCAGAAGATTTATAACAAAGCACAGCACAACAAGTGTGTTGAAGTGATAGAGGAACGAAAGTGGGAGGCGGCAGGTGGCGCATTGTAGTGCGTCACTGTTTCCGGCGCCAACATGTCTGGCATATGTATTTGTCTGGCTGTGGCCAAATGGTTTGTGTTAAAAAACTGAAAACTGCAACTCATCGGCAGCGTGTCTAACTGTTTTGCCGTAAGGGCGGGCGGTTAGCTAGTCGTGCTGCTGCTGCTGCTTAGTATCAGACAAAACGGTTGATTGATTCAAAGCTGYGCCGGCAAAAGAATCCAAGTCATTAAGCCTTTATTTGTAGAGTTTTTCCTGCTTTTCGCTGGTTGGTGCGAGTGAGTAGTGAGTTCAAGTGCGTGTGAGCGTGTGTTAGAGAGTGTGAGCGCTTGCATTTTTTAAGCGCTCAAAGCGACGTTGCACACAATTACCGTATTGTGTAACCGGAAACCACTAACATGCCAMAAAGTGAAAGTCATTTTGTGTAATGCTGCTTCCGTGCGTTGTTGTGAAAAAGCTAATGTTCTTACAAAGCCCTTTCAAGCGTGATTTATGCTGCACTTATTGTTTGCGCGTCGCAAGCATAAATATTAACTATACTTAGTAGTTACTTTTGGTGATTTTTGAAATCAGGTAGTTGGGGGAAAACGGAAATCCATTTCAAAGACGAAATGAGGCTTAGAAAATTTTTATTGCCGCATTGGTTATTTCTTCTACCCAGAATTTTTTTCTTCATTTTTTTTTTTTTCGTTCGCTATGTTTATGCCATTATGTTTAGCCTTACCCGTCTATCTGCCTATACGTGAATTAGTCACTTAGTTTTTAAGTTATTTAACGGAAATTTCGCACACATCCTTTTATATTCAAGGAGTTGCTCATTAATGGAAATCGTCCATATCGGTCCATCATAAGGTATAGCTGCCATACAAACTGATCGATTAGAATCAAGTTGTTGTATGGAAAAGTTTGTTGTTTGACAACATATCTT
>NW_017536992.1:140766-142445 GCF_001853355.1 Bactrocera latifrons | reverse complement strand
CCTCAGCACCAGTATTTGTGCTATTTATTTGTTGTTTATTTGATTCGCTCTTAATTTGGCTCATTTAACGCTCTTCTATTTCACTTAGTAATTCATCGCTTAACTTTGCGAGCATTTTCTAAACTTTTCGCGCCATGCCACACATTTTTCCCGGCTTTTAACGTTGCGCATAAACAAACAAAAAACCCGTAATGACATTTCGAAACTTTAGCCGCCCCATTCGCTTTTAATTTAAATTATCCATTGTTCAACTTCTCAACTGTCTGTCTGCTATTGACGCTTGCGCTCATTAGTATGCGACCCCCAATGCCGAACGTTTACTTACTCCACACACCCAATTACTCAGCGCTAACTACCTTTGTACCTAAACTCGACACCATTGTTCGCCGGAATAAAACAGATTTCTTTCTATGCGCGTTTGTTTGGTTATATGCCTACATGTGTGTGTGTGTGTGTATGCCACAGGGACTGCCCGCTACAGCCGCAGCTTCTTCGACTGCTCAAAGTAGCCGAAACTAACTTTTGTTTGCCACAAGCGCTGCCACTTCCACGAACTAACGAAATCCTAACCTCATTCATTACACGCTGCTAGACAAACATATGATTCCCTTTGGACACATTTGGTGTGAGTCGTACGCCCACTGCCCTGCAAGGCTTTAGCATACATATGCGCCTTGTGTGTTTGTGTGCGAGTGTCAAAAAAGGCGAAAACTTTTGAGTTGCGTGATCCATTTAACAAGACAAACGCGCCTCCGGCCGCACCACCCTTACGCGCGCCCTATTGATCGTTTGCATTGTTGCCATTCTTTTATTGCCCAACCGAAATAATTGTACTCTGGAGAACTACATAAATATGCGCGCAAGCTCGGCGTGAATTGGTGCAAATTCCAGTTTCCATTACGCGCTCTGTGCCTGCTCACAATTGTTTGACATTGTGCGCGCGGTAATGCGTCGCGTACACACTGCAACTTATTGTTAAGTATTTTTTTTGCAGATTTTGTGTTGTCACTGCGGTCGCGGCTAACTTGTGMACGAAGCGTTTTTGTGGTCACAATACGCTTGCGATGCTGCGCTGCGCTCCCATGCGCCTTCTATTTACCTTCACTATGCTGACTCCCGTTTGTCCATTCGGTTTTCGCTACGCTTTGACACGTACATAATTGCATTTGCCGCCCCATTCGCCACGCACACTCACACATATACATATAGCACACACACACACACACACACACGCATATTGTCCGGCGCGCAGACCGCAAACGAGCATATTTTAAATATTCAACGACATTCCTCGCATAGTCAGCGCTACCGTCGGCAGCACCGCGCCACCACTGTCATCACCACAGTGAGCGAGCGGTGTGAGTGTGTGTATCGCGCGCACAAGTATTTCCGTTTTAACGCTTAAAAATTTTTGCACACCTCTGCACCCACCAATGATGGACGCGTCGTACACGTATTTTTTTTTTTTTTTTGTGCGCTGCCTTACTTACAATAAATTTTCCGCTTTGTCAGGCAATTTTCTGCCAGCGCGCTTACTGTACTTGACAACCGCGCTAATGTGGTGGCGTTAATGCTTCTACTTCATAATACTGCCATTTGGCCGGAAGATTTGTCAAAATCTATTGTGAAAGCCAGCGTCCGGACAACAGCTCAGCCGGAAGTTGACAGTCGTTGGCATT
>NW_017536992.1:133688-139523 GCF_001853355.1 Bactrocera latifrons | reverse complement strand
CATATAGCTGCCATACAAACTCAACGATCAAAAACCAATTTTTGCGGGTAAAATTATTTTATATGCGAAGCATGTTATTTTTTCTTATTTTTAATTAAATATTGACAAATTTTATAGCCGAAGAAATTGCAAGCTCACCGCGTTTTCCTAAAAAAACAAGACACTGTGCGTCGCGTCACACGATGTCAACTCAACACTCCCAACACTCAACAGCAGGCGATCGACCCAATTTTCGCAGGAAACTTGTAGCTGTTCTTCCATAACATACATACCCATAATAGGTATATTTGTGTTTGTGCGTGTGTCTTACTGYCTCAGCGCCCCTCTAGCTAAGTGTCGCATGCATCAGTATCCTCTGCGCTGCCGTTCGTCATATGTTTGATCATCGTTTGTCAATGCGTTGTCGACGCATTATGCTTCATTTTATTTTTATTTTTAGCTTTGTTGTTCTCGTCGTTGTTGTTCTCCACGTTGTGCTGCAGCTCGTCTTTGTGGGCAATTCTGCTTGTCAYTCGACCGGTATTTACAAAGCGATTTTTCATTGCATGGCTGATTTCAATACGGCTTGATTTACTAGGTACCCGGCGGTGGGCAGCAAGTAGTAGCTAGTAGCTAGTCGTTCTGTTGTTGACACATTAACGCACACACATATAGACATGAACGCACACGAAGGTCTTGCTGGCAGCGCACATGTGTCCGTYCGCCTATTTGCTAACATTTCTGCCACGCCATCAACACACAATCGATTGCTGCGCAGTCATCCTCAGTCTCAAGCTCAACCGCAGCCTCTACCCTACCCATCACCAGCCGCACCAACAGCGTTATCGACATCTCATCGGCAGCTCATCATTCGATATTATTGTCATCATGTGCGTCGTTGACAGTTAACATGCATACACACACACACATATATATATATATTTAAGTGTATATGTATTTACATATGAGAAGATTCTTTTTTCCCCCTTTGGTCATTATTGATGAGCAATGCCTATTTAGCACATACACTGTGACGCCTACTCAACTTACTTCTCACACACACACCCACACACACACAAACACACACGTATGGGCACATCCGTCTAAATACCCGTAAAGGGCCAGTTGGAAATTGTTAACGAGATTTGATTACTCGTACATTTGATTAGATTGCCCAGCGCTGTGTGTACTGCATGTGTAATCAATGTGTTTTAGCTGGCGTATCAATTGCCGKTGAATTGACAGCGTCATCTAATCGCCGGAGGTGTGTAGTGTTGGGTTTCTGGGCGCACACATACATTTTATTGGCAGTTCTACGTGCCAGCACGGAAGCTGACCACAGCTGACAGTCCCACAAACAGCCAATCACCCAAGGGTTGAGCCAAAGCGCCGGTTTATCGCAACATGTAGCTCTTGATATGCCGGATGTGTCTCACTAATATGTTGCAAATGTCATTTATTACCTCATCAATTAGTAATCTATAAGCTGTAGCGCCTTTCAAATGCACTAATTTTGGGGGAGATTAGCAATATTTAGAATTCGTTTTTAGGTTTTTTTGTTTTGTTTTTATAGCCGCTAAGGATTATGTCAAGTGCAGCGACTTACGGTCTACCTKGAGGCTGACCTTTTATGGGCGCATTAATTGCTTTTTACTCGAAATTAGTGGCGTTATTGGGAAATTGCATTAACGCTGTAGCATACCTTTAGGCGCATACCCTGGTAATTTACTGGATTAGCCACAGTGCTGCAATGGCTTATGAAATGCGCACTTTCTTTGTCAATGAATTGGCCCGAGGAACAAAGCAATTTCGTCTAACTATAAAGATTAGCCGTGAAAGTCCATAAAAGTTGCAGCGCCAAGGCGATTTCAGCAGCTAAACACAGCGAGCGCTTGATTAGTTTGTCTAATTAACAAAGTTTAAATGTGAACGAAACCGTGCACAGCACAAAAAGTTATGCGACTTAACAAGCGTTGCAGCTTAGTAGTTTAAGCGTTTGGGTAATGAGTTTTAGATATAACACACAAAAGACGTTGCCATAATTTTGTGATTAACTTGTATGCTTTAAGTGTGAAAATATCAACTGAGTTGCTCGCTAAGTTAGCTTGCAGCGATTATGACTACAGAACTTTATTTCTTGTCGCCTTTATATGCTTAATAACTTTGCAAGAAGTCACTATTACTTATAAAGTAAGTTACATAAATCATATGAGAATTCCAGTCAAATGACTTGACCGCGTGTGAAATTGCAAGCAAACACATACACATTGTTTTATTTAACATTAGCGACTGGAGCATCACTTTTCTGATTCAAATAAAAAAAAAATATTTTTTTTGTCAGAAAGCGTGCTTCATTATTTTACCGTTATTATTGCTGTGACAATCATTGTTATTTTAGTTATATAAATCTCTATCGATATTTATATAGTATGCATTCATATAATTTAACTGCGTCAGTCMATTACACAATTAATTATTTCTAGAGGCCCTCAAATGGGCACTTAATTTATTGTGACTTAACTTGAGGACACTTGTCACATAGCGCCATAATTAAAGCGACAATTTTTTAGAAAAAAAAATTTCAGCGTTACTGGTTGTGTAAAAGGTACTCATCACTGTGCAAGTAAAAGGTCAGCACGTAGCATATTTTTAGAAAATAAATTATTTYGACAGCATTTTCAAACTGACAATTTTTGTTAATTATTTTTTCCGCTTAAATTGATAATAATTTCGCATTTAAAGCTTATTTTTCATAATTTTTGACAGCTCACTTATGTCAAGTTTAAAATCAGCTGATCTGAGTGTTTTTGAGCATATTTGACAATCAGCTGACACTTAACCTTTATAACTGTTTATTTAGTGGAGTCATATGTTTGAAGTTGATTTCTTTGCTAAGCGATGTTTAGAGTGCTTGTATAAACTTGCAAGCCAAATAAAACGGTTTTTTTTTTCGAATAAGCTTCTTATTTAATAAATAAATACMAAAATAAATGTTAACAAAATTTAATGTATTTTTATAATTGGCGCTTCATTTTTAAAAATTTTGGTTTCGCTTATAACCGCAGTCGATCTTCAGGAATACCACMAAAAAWAAAAATGTCTGGCGGTGAGCAAGATTTTTCTGCTAAAAGTTATCTCAAACCTAAAGCAAAAAGGGATTGTTTTTATATTATAGTTGAATGCAGGTAAAGATCGAAGGACCAGCCAAAATTCTGATTTTTTTTTTACAAAAATAAAACTGTGAATTAGAGTGAGTTTCTAAGACTGGTTTCGAGCCAGCGATTTTTAAGGCATTTTTTAAAAAGTTGAATAATCGGTTATATGGAAGATATATCTTGTAGTTGCTGTTGTTGTAACGGTGGTACGGCAAGTACGCCATTCACGGAAAGGGAGTCGGCGAAGGTGTTGATGTCTCCATTGTGTGTGGCAGTTAGTGCTTGTCGAAAGTTAGTTGCGTTCGACGTCTGGTCGGCGCATTGTTTCATGTCGTCGATGTAGTTGAGTAATGACTACTTGATGCTCTTAGCTGACGGTGTCGCTCTAAGCAGGTGACTGTAGGGATGATTTCTTTAATCTGAGCGACTGTTTAGTTGGTTTCTTGAACCGCAGCTATTGAGCCCGTGGATGCTTCTGGGAGTGAAGAACTTCGGGTTAATAATCGCGGCTCGAAACCGGTTTTAGACCGGTTAGATAGTTACTTAAACAAAGTCTTCCGAAACGAAAGTGCTTCCAGTCTATTTAATGCGCAGAAAAATATTTGGGGTTAAGAAATCGTTTAATGTTTTTCAAAACAATTACAAAAAAAAAATATATATNAAATAAAAAAATATTTTATGTAATCAAAAAATAATAAATATAAAATATTTTATGCCTTCACAGTTAGTCTCCTGCAACTCACAATTTGCCGCACATTAACATAACCTCAAACCATTGTGCCACAGCGGCCACTTACGTACACAAACTGCTACTTAAAAGTGCGCCCACATTGTCAACAGCAGGCTCAACAACGTTCAACAGCAGCAGCAGCAACAGTTAGCCATAACCGACACTAACCGTCGCATTATTGGGGGACGCCCCACTTCAAACACAATTCACCTTAAACTCAACACTTTAGTTCAAGCGGCTGTGAGACTATTTTTATTACCACTTCGGCTCGCGCAGCAGCGGTTCTTTGCGTAAAGCTTATAACGTTTTCCTCTGCTGTTCTTACCATTGTTGTTGTGGTTGTTAAGTTTTTGGTTTATTTTGCAGCTTAAAGCGCTATTTTATTCATATTTTCGTATGCCTCTATTTGTGCTGGCCAATAAGTGTGGTGTTGTTGTTGCTGCTGTTGTGACGCGGTGCGCTTTTCACAGTCTTCTTGCCGCGACGATCACCAACACACACACACACATACACAAATAAAGTCGTTGTTGCTTTTGTTATTGTTGTTAAACACAATTTTTTTTTCGTGGTACTTTTCTGCTTGACACTCACGTGTATTGCCCCTCAGGCCAGCGGTTGGTTGGCGTTTTCGCTGTTTGACTTAACAGTTTGTTGCCTCTTGAAGTTGTCGACTTGACTTGACGCTTTCTTTACATTTTACATATGTAAATAGCTRAACTGTGCTGGCCGCGCGCGATCTCCGCCGTTCGCTGCTGGTGCGTGGTGTTTTGTTAACAGCAATCAACTCAAATTGCGCCGTCAGCGATGATGCTGCAGTTTATGTTTTTCGGTAAAAAATTGCTGTGTTGTTGTTGTGCGTTGTTGGTTATGATTCTTTTCTTACTTAATCAAGTATTGTGTAAAGAAAATAATGATTCATGATTTTTAAGCGTTTGCTTTTAAGTAAATATTATTTGATTGTATTTATATTTCATTCATTTTTGATTGTTTGTGCTTCTCTCTTTAATAAATTGTCGTTTTAAAAATAATTTTTGAATGACGGCAATTAATGTTTTTTCTTTTTTTCTTTGAAATGAGTTTTAAATTTACTCTTATGCTCGATGCTTAATGGAGCACCTCGCATTTATAGCGAAGCCGTGCTAAATAGACTTAATTACAAAGTGAATTATCAGGAAGCTGCTGCCTAAGTACTTTCAAGTGTGATGGAACACAGTTTGGGCAACAACAAGTGCGCTGGTAAGGAAAAAACTAATATTCTGTATACAAAACCGAAGTAGTTGTTACACAAAGTGGCGTTAAGTTAACAATATTTTGAGAGCGCACTGCAAAAAATCGGTCAAATGTGCTCGTAGTGTGCTTCAAAGCTGTCGAGGGAGCTTGTAATTGTTAACAAGTGTCTGTAATATGTCCGATTTTGTTAAAGCGGATACACGCATGAGTATTTTGGAAGAGTATTTAAGAAGAGTATTTTATGGGAATACCTAAAATATGAGAGACACAATCACAAACTTTCTAATTCCAACTCCTTTATGAAAAGAAGAGGCACTTAATAATAATGTCAAATTGGAAATAAAATTTGCAGTACTATTTTGAACACAACATAGTTCAGATTGAATAGTAAAAGGCTATGTTATGTTTAGATGGCTGATCAAGAGATCGTACCTGGACTGCTATATGTAGTGCTTCATGAAGCCATGGTAAAGAAAAACTCCTGTGTTCTAACCTTTCAAGAAGAAAGGTTTGAGTTGTTTCAACCTAATCTTCTTCTATACAGCTTTTGCAGATGGCGATACCAATAGRGCAATGACCTGTTAAAAGCCCCACAACTATGGGTGAGGCTAGCCTTACTGAGCGCAAATAAATCATAAGATCTCTTGCAAACGTTCTTGGGCCAAAAGCCCATGTGTGCCGTCACTCAGAGTCAAAATGACACGCTGGWAGTAATATAAAATTCTGCGATTTATTATACTT
>NW_017536992.1:128221-132485 GCF_001853355.1 Bactrocera latifrons | reverse complement strand
ATTTTTTCGATCAGTCAGCTTTCATCGCCTCTTGCATGCGCTTTTGTCACGCACTTGTAATATTTATATGCCGTTATTTGCTCTCCACCACGCCACTTTAGCGCGCCACTCGTCGTTGTCGTCGTGCGCAGCTCGGCTTTTCTGCTACTATCAAGTATTTGCGCCAACTTGTTAATGAAGTCAAAGTACACATGCCAATACTTGTCAATATGCTGCGCGYTGTTCGCWGTTGCTGTTGTCATTGTAGTTGCTGTTCCATTGTAGTTGCTATTGTTGTCAACATCGTTATTGATYGATTGGCCACAGGCAAAACAGACCAAGCCGGCGCTACCAGCGGCCAGCGGCCGATATGTTGACAAGTGACCGCATACCTTCTCTCGCACTCACCCACCAACATACATACATGTAGTGCGTGCATGTATGTGTGTGGGTGTGCATATGCTCTCTTGCCTGTGCGCTTAGCGCCAATATTATTGGCAAACATTTAACCATTTCTTTTYTTTTTTTGTAAGTTTCTCGATTTTTATTTACTTAACCAGCACTTGCACCAGCAGATATGCAAATATATAACTAACACACATACATAGCATATCACGTATTTGTGTGGCTCGTAAGCAATCTCCAAACATTTGTTGTAAAACGCGTTACTYGTACTACGCTTTTGGTGCCGTTAGCGTCGATTCAGTTTGTCACTGACAAGTGTGTCGGTCGCGCTAGACTTCCTGCCCATTTCACTTTGCACAATTTATTGCTGGCTCTTACTTGCGTTGTTATTGTTGTATGTTATTATTGTTTGCAGCTTAATTTCGCATGTACGCGCTTTTACTGTTATATTTTTTGTAAGTTTTTCTTATTCGTGCTTTTCTCTCCTCTCTTTGTTTATGCGCTTTAGCTTTTTTGTTTATGGCCGTGTTTTTGGGTCTGCGTATGCATATATTGGCCTTCTAGGGGTGGCGCTACCCTCTTTGCGCTTTTAACATATTTGCTTTTAATGCCATGTCTTTAGTGCCGCCATTTGACTTGTTGTGTGGTAGCGCTTGTGTGTTTGTGTGTGTGCGCGCATAATGTATGTATCCTCACACTTCAGCGCCGACTTGGCCCGGCCACCTAAATACTTAAGTCCTGCCCCACGCCACTTTCTCCGCTTTGTTTTCCAACCTATTGTGATTTTCCACCATTTGTGCGTGTGTGTTTGCGCTTTTTCTATTGGATTTTTTTTTTTTTTAATTCGCTTTTTTCAATTCGCTTGCAGCGCCGTTGATTTGCTGCTATTGTTGTATTTTTGTCCTCACCTTTTTATTTTTGGATTTTCTTACATTTTGTTTGCTACTTTACTTTTACTTTCAATAATCATGTGCGCGTGTATGTGTGTGCGTCTGGACTTTATAATGTCATTGCTGCCACTCAAGTCCATTGTTGCCACCGTCAGCTCACAGCAGCGCCTGGGCGCATTTGCCCTTGATACGCCCGGCCATTTGTGTGGCTTTTATGTGCGCCTTGAYGACGGCGGCAGTKKACGCGTCTTAAATAATGTAATATATGCATATATATACATATGTGTACTTGTATGTGTTTGGTTGCGTGTGTATGCGCGCCGCTTCTAACAGCTCGCGCAAAATGGCAGCTCATTTTCTTAAGTCGCTTTTTGTGTTTTGCGCTTATTTGCACAAATACCTATTTGTATTTTTCGCTTCCCTTCCAACACACTTTTATTTTGCGCTGTGAAATTCAGTCATTTCGCCAGCGCGCACACACACGCATATACGCGCGCGCCGCAGCGGTTAATCAAGTGTTAACCCCAATATGTGCGCGCTGGCTTTTATACATCTTTTCGCTTTGTTGTTGCGTTTGCTACTGTTTTTTGTTGTTGTTGTCGCTGTCTCTTATACACATCTAGATGTGTATAAGAGACAGGGTTAATCAAGTGTTAACCCCAATATGTGCGCGCTGGCTTTTATACATCTTTTCGCTTTGTTGTTGCGTTTGCTACTGTTTTTTGTTGTTGTTGTCGTGTTGGTTTTATGCCACTCATTATTTATTTGCATTTTATTTTTACATTTTATTCGACGTGTTTTATCACTTTTCTCGCGCATTCTTTTTTATTTATTTGCATTTTTTTTGTTGTTTTTTTCTTTTTTGCTTCTTCTAACTGTGCTTCTTTTGGTTACTTAATAAATATTGCAGCAAGCTCACAGCGGCGCGAATGCCGGGAATTTKGTATGCGCGAAACGTGACTCGGGGGAAATGCTCCAGCACGATCCACAACACCCAAACGCAACACCCTTTCTTTGTTATTTTTTCACTTATGTTTTATATGCCACCTTACACACACACACACACACATGCACGCACATACGCACCACCCTTGAGAGTGCGAACATCAAAAGTCACCACAGAAATGTCAGCTAAAGTGTTGGCCCCCGCGCGGCGACTGGCTACGGCTTCAATTGTGGCTTTGCATGCACACACATATACACCGGCTTTTAAATATATATGCGAGTTTGTGTGTGTGCGCGCACGTTCTTTCAGTTGGCACATTGTCGCTGTGTTGAATGATGCGCGAAGAATTTAATGACTCGCGCGAGGTTTGCGCCCATCCACCTACCCACTCATCAAGTCTGCCGCCGCTTATTCCTCTCCCATTGTTGGCATGTGTAACGAATATTAAATAAATTTCTGTCATTCTTTGCCGCRCTTCACTTTGATTTTATTACTTAGTTACAAACAAATTCGCCCCGATGAAAGTGAGTGTCTAAATTATTATTGTTTGCATACGCTACTCAYACCGCGTGCGCTCGTCCGCCCGCTCCTTTTTATTATTATTTTATATTATTTTGTTTGAAAAGTTTCAAGTTTTTCATTCTAATTTTTTTCCGATAATGGTTTCTTAATGCACAACCCCTACACGCATACAGTCATAAATCGTGCGCTTGTGCCCGCAAATCGCGTATCGACATTAGCCATGAGCGCATAAGGCCGCTTGCCGCCTGCCCGCGCGCTGTGGGCGCGTCTCGTGCGCGTTTGCAGGCGCTTGTTGTTTTCGTACCTTCGATGACGATTGTTGTTGTTGCCCCACTTAGAAAAATTTGTTTAGGTGTGTCCTTGTCGCTGCCGCCAACATCGCTGAAGTCATTATTTCCGCCGCYACACATCTACAATCTTTGCATGATTTTCGGCGCAAAACTTTGAGTAGCATGCAAACCGCAACGCACACACACACAGACATTGTGCGCCTCRAATTATTTGTTATTATAATGTTTTTTAGATAATTTATGACCAAGGGCGTGAATGGCAAATGCGCCAACCGAAAGGGTTGCCATCGGCATAATGAGCTCAAGTGAAGCGCGACCCTTGACTTTTGCTACATGCATGTTGTTGTTGTTTGTCCTTCTATTAGCTTATTAAAAACAAATACAATAAGCCTTACAAATCGTCGCAAGCGCTTACAACCGCACGCATTGCGCTGGAAAATTGCTTCATCACGCGTTCTTATGAAGCTTGCCACAGTGTTGTTTTGATTTTTCTTTCTGTCTTTCGTTTTGCATCTCTCCGTCATTTATTTGCTTTGTTTCGCTTTGCTTAGAAACTTTTGTAGTTAATTAATTAATTGTGGCTAATAAGCTGTTCGATTTGTTTTGTTGTTATGGCAAGCTGCTGAAATTACAGTGCGTCACTGTGGCAACATTGCGGTGAGCGCCAAGGCATTTCGGCAGCAAACTTTGGCCTTTCGTATTTATTTCTACATTTGCAATGACTTCAAAGCGAACTTTCAACTTCAATTTGTACWGTTAAAGTTGATGCGGTTTGCTCTTGCAGGCATACATATGTACATGTTATATATATATTATATGTATATACATATACATATGTGTGTGTAGAAGTGTAGATTGCTGTATATTATTTGCTTATTAAGCGCTCTTGCAACCGCTCTTGCTTTCAAAAATTATGCTCTTTTGTAATTATCGCACTTGTTCCCCAGAGATATTAAGGAATTTCATATTCATAAGCTGCTTTGTTGCTAATGAAGTGAGTGTGTTAACACACGATTATTCTTATTGTTTGTGTTGTTTATTGTTTTAAGTRTATTCACAAGTTTTATGCTTCAGAAACTTTGCAACACTCTGCGCTAATTTATGCCATGTGTGGTGTAAGCGCCTTGCATAGGTCATAAAGGTGGCTGAGGGCTGCAAAAACGTTATATGCATATGTATTAAAATTAAAGAAAAATATATATAAACATGTATTAATTATAAAATATATGAAA
>NW_017536992.1:125037-126927 GCF_001853355.1 Bactrocera latifrons | reverse complement strand
ACATTTGTACGTGCGACACGCTGCCTCTAAATATTTTTTCTTTCTTTTCTTTTTTCCGCACAAAATCACTTTTTAATGCTTAGGCTTATTATTCACGCTTGCAAGTTTAATCGCCAACCTATAATCTATCGGCATGACATTAATGTCTTTATAGCGCCAGCTTTCACTTAATGTCTCTTTTGTCGAATCACCATGTGATTTTATTTGTCTTCGCATTTCCATTTGACGACAGCGCATTGTGAAATTGCTGGAATATATCACTGCACAACAATGAAATTCCACATATGACTATCTTGGCATTTGCATGCCGTCGGCCTTTGTTTAGACGCAACTATAAACTGACAGTCATATATCGCGCCAAACTATCCTGTAAATCCTGCATAAATTTTCTTAATCGCCTGCCAGTTCCTTTTTAACGCCTCATTTATTCGTCAGCATTCAAAAAGGCTTTGTACTCAAAACACACACACATACATATAAATATGTATGACACACTCATTGGCACTTGTCGTCTTGTAAATGCTCCTACATTACTGCCGTTGTAATTAATGACGTTTAACACATTGTCCGACATGTTACTACTGTTGTTGTTTGTTCTTGCTCTTGTTGTGATTGAGTACATACTAGATGAGTCACTGTAAATAATATCTTGTTGCATTGTTGTAATAACAATCTTCTAGTCATTGTTGAGGCCGCTTCTTGCTTTGGAATACAAATGCATTCATTATTTTGCACTTTGTCTACTCTCGCCGAACAATGCGCGATTTAGAGTACAATAAAAACAACAGTTATGCCACCCCCTCGCTGCTTGCTCGCACTCGACTAGCCTGATTGATTGATGTTGTTGCGTTCGTCATTATCTACTTACTTATATCTATTATGCATGCTTACATGCCTCTGCATATGCATGTGTGTTTGTGTGTGTGTGTGTGTGTGTGTGTGTGTGTGTGTATGTATGTCGCTGATGGCATTTTCATTCCGCCCTTTGCTGTGTGTAATCCCCCTTTGAGTGGAACCAAGCAAATCACCGTATCACACAAAAAAAAAAAATAACAACAAAAAAAGCTAGCGAAAACTTTCATTACAACGAAATTAAAGACCTTATACATTTTGGGGTCTGTTGAGCAACAACAATAACATGAAAGCTACAAAACAAATAGAATACTTAATTTGCATTAAAAGGTTTCGAAAATCGAGCGCGCGCAGTACGCAAGCAAATGAGCTAAACTCCGTAGTTCTTCGGAGAAAACAACTTTCAAAACCAATTCAAAACATGAAAAAAAAGAAAGATGGCAACAACAAAAGCAAAGTTTAAAAAGTGCTGACAAAGAGTTTACAATAATAGCTTTGTGCTATAATATGTAGCACGTCTCTCTTGTTGCGGCTTATCGCTTTTTCACAATCCACTGCTCAATTCACATAATGAGATCGTATAATGAGATTTGCGCAAATCCAACAGAGACAATATTTGTTTTAATTACTTTGCTATGATATGTATGTTCTTTAAAAAGACCATATGGCATTTACACAGTTCACTAGCGTCGAAATGTGTGGCGGGTTTATGGTGTGTGTGAGCGCTGGCATGCTTCACCACAGTTCACATAACCTCAATTTTGAACTGTTTAGTTTTTGGTAGTATAAAGTGTATTTAATATTGTTGAAAGTCGACCGAGTTTTGCTATTAGCCTAATTAGAAATTTCTKTAAGACTAATTACGACTTGAATTTGACGATTTCGTGCGACTATGTAGAGTTAATTTTCGAGTAATTTTTTTGTTTTGATTGACTGGATAACCAAAAATTGAAGATTTTTATTATTGAAAGCTTGTTAAGCAATACAATTTTTTTTTATTAAGATTAATGTTTCGTTTTTTATTATTTACTATTATAT
>NW_017536992.1:122857-123957 GCF_001853355.1 Bactrocera latifrons | reverse complement strand
TTTATCATTTTTAATTTTTTTCTATTATTTTTTATTATTCTTTTATTTTTGTCTAATAACACGCGTCCTAAATTTCTCTTCGCCAGGCCTAACCGTAACCATTACTTGGCAGCTCACGCATTTGCTCCTCCGTCGTTTTTAGTACATACCATACACGCGTAATTTTAGTATCGCAGCATAAACTGGTTCGTGTCCAAGTTGTCGGCTTCACGAACAACAATTGAACATTGATAAATGTTGTTGTTTGGTATATTTTTATTAGTTGTTTTTTTTTTTTACTTTTTTGTTTTTCTCTTTAATACACACGACTAACACTGTTTTCTGCTTCGTTTAACTATTTTCATAAAGTACATACACAGTATGGGTGTTGTTGTGTTATTGTTGTCCGCTTGGTCCATTACTTGTGCAGTGGAATTTTTAATTGAAAACTAGTCAAGCCAGAAATTAAGAAATGTGCTCAATTGTACTAGTTGTCGCATACCTTTTCTAAGCAAACGAGCACATATATGTACATACATATGTCTGCATGTGTGTCTGTGCGTGTGTACAAGTATAACGATATTAATGATTATCGGTTTTGTAAATGGAAAAAAATGAAAAAACTATAGGCTGTGTATTGATAAATACTTGCGTGGACTAAATTAAGAATTTGCTTAGTAGTTATTGACTTTTTTGTCTGTACAGTTAGTTACAAGCAACTCTGCTGTTTGCTAAGTGCTTTMATTGATTTATTTATGTCTCTTTTGCACAGCAGAAGCGGTTGTTATGTAACCGTTGTGCTTAATTATTATTTAGTTTTCATAAGAAATGTTGGAAGATTTGTCTAGTTTTTTTGCTAATAAATATTTAAAGAGTAGCAGCTGTGAGTAACATTTATGCTAATTATATATCTAATTTGTTTATATTCGTTTGCTACAAACACTTAACAACGGGTAATTTTTGTTGAACTGTTTGACGTGTATGTCGTCAAAATATACATAGTTCGTATGTTTGTAGGTGCATGTGTTCTAATTTTATTTAGAATTCCTGTTAGGTGGTCAAGGTGCGAAGTTTCTAGGAAAAATTTAATCAACAGAAATAATTTGTATTTATATCGTTGG
>NW_017536992.1:120370-122002 GCF_001853355.1 Bactrocera latifrons | reverse complement strand
AATTAAAATAAATAATATTTGAGCTGACATAAATTTATAATTAAAGGAAAGCAAACAATCTTAATAAAAATAAAATTGCCTTAAACTGCCTTGMCGTCGTAAAACAATTTTTTTATTTTCTTATTTCCTAATTAAAAATAAGACCGCTTCCATTAACGATTGCTACAGCTATAGCAAAAACTTGATAACAMCTGCCTGCTAAGCCTTATTACTTATTGATAATCAGTATTTGTATGCGCGCAATTGCTCACGCGACATTTCAATTTTATATTTAATTTATTTCCACTGCCAAACTCCTTATTTATGCTCATCCACAATCATATTTGTTCACAAATGCTTTAATTGTTTACTGATTACCAACAAATACGCACGCAACAACAATTTCCTTTTGACAGACACACAGGTACTTAGTTGCTAGTGAAATACGAAAGCATAAAATTGAGCGCATCAAAGCCAATGGCAAAAGCTTGGCTATAAATTTGTTTCAACTCAACAGCTCGTTGACTGTTTCATTGCCTTTCGCGCTACAAAAAAATATGACGCTTTGAACTGCACCTACAGCAAATTGTGGCCCAAGCGCACACAATCRCTGTGTACATATACATATGTATGTATGTTTGTTTGTGTTTGTCATAAATAAAGCTGCCACCTTCATGTTAGAAACTAAAGCACACGCTCAACTTGGCTTTGCTCCGCTCATACAAGCATTTGTACATCGCTTGTCACCGCACTCCTCTCCCCGCGCTGGACATGCCGTGTAAATACGCTTTTGGCCTAGGCACACACACCTCTCATATCTTATCTAATTTTCCAGGTAAACTTTTTTCACAGTCATAAWTTTTTTTTTTTACCGCAATAATAGTAACTAATCCGCAGCTGTGCGTGTGTATGTGTGTGTGACTTGGATTTTTTGTTAATATTTATTTGACTTCTTTTAATTTCATATGCCCCAATTTGTTGTTAAGCTGGTTGCCAATCTAATATTTACTAATTTCATACTTGAAACTGTTTATTCACCTCATCTTTATTTGTGTGTGTGCGCTTGTGTGTGTGAGTATATAATGAGGAAAGAGTAAACTATTTGGCTTAAAATTAATGCTAATATAAATAATTTTGTGATATCGCTTTATAAAAGTGTATCTAAATATTTGCCTTGGTTTCCTTTCCTTCGCTGCGAGCAAATATTTTGCCACTTTCCATGTGTGTGCATGTGTGCGTGTGGCAAATTCGTAATTCGCCATGTGCTGCCATTTGTTTTCTGTGTGCCACAATTAGATAATGCAATCAGTGTTTTTTTTTTTTATTGTGTTCGCTTTATTCACGTCATTATTTCAGCATTGTCTGTCAAGAGCGCAAAATAAACACAAAAATCTAAAATTTCAAAATTAAAAAAAAGTAAATCCAAGTCAACGCGCTTTTAATGTGCACGTTAGTCGTTAGTCTGGCGTAACTATTGTAGTTAACGCTTGTGTCTACAAAACATGCTGATTGCTAATCTCTATTTGCAGTTGGTTATGTGTACCGTTATGTGGTGCCTTGCTGCAGTTTAATTGTTGTTAATGAACAATTTCATTTTATGAATTTAAAAAGTTTAGCGTGTGGCACGGAAATATGAGACACATGTGTATGTTC
>NW_017536992.1:118008-119582 GCF_001853355.1 Bactrocera latifrons | reverse complement strand
GTATATAAGTTTGTACTAAATGTTAAGTGAAGTGCTAAGCCTTTAAACTAATCTAGTTTGACATTTAGGTTACTYCACTACATACATAAGCAGCAATTTTCGTCATTACAAGGTTGKCACGTATCCACTTATTCATACAAATACATATATATAATATATAAGTATCTACAATATGTAATTATATATATATATTTTTTTTGTAATGAATACGGCACTACAATACAATTCTAAGCGCCTTGAGGTAACACTGAGTACTTGAAATGCCTATTATACAGTTTGAATTATATACACATATCACTGACATCTTCAATCACAATCGATGATGAGTATTTTGTAATTATGGCTACTGAATACGTTGATAAAGCTAAGTACTTAAACGCGTTACCAGAAATTCTAAATCGATACTGAATTTGCAGAGCTATATGAAAAAAGAAGGGCTTAAATAAACTATTAATACTTTAAGATGTTTGAGAACATTCCAAAATAATGCTGGAAAAACATTTTATAAATATTTTACATAGAAACTGCCTCTCTTTTATTGATAATGATTACTTTTGGGTGAATGTTAAGTACTTCGAACTGATATAAGTACTTCAAGTAAGCGCTAAAAGCTTTTATATGAGCAACCAACAATAAATTTAATTGTAATGGTAATTGTAATTGCAATACATGTAATTGTAATGTTGCATCAAATCTTGCATTACTTTATACTTTCAACTTATGCTGCGTTGTTATGAACAAGTAATATATAAATCGATATTAAATGCAGATACTGAGCGTTTTGAAGATTAACTGATACTGATTACTTTTGTAAAGAATTAAGTACCTTGAACCGATATTAAATGCTTAAWATAAGTGCAGAGAACTTTTACAGTAGCGTTTTTACAAAAGCACATAACAATAAGTAATTGTATTTGTAATGGTAATGGTAATTTCAATTGTAATGCTACTTCAAATATTGCATTACTTTGAACTTCAAATTGATGCAGCGCTTTTYAGTATTATTCCAACTTATATTGCGTTGTTATGAACAATATTACCTAATTGATATTAAGTACAGTTAATGAGTGTTTTGAAGATTAATCGATACTGATTGCTTTCGCGAAAAATTAAGTTATTTATAAAATACTTAAAATCAGTGCGGAGAACTTTTATAAAAGCACATAATAATAAGTAATTGTAATGATAATGGTAATTGTAATACTACTTTCGATATTAGAATACTTTGTACTTTAAATTGATACCGCGTTTTGCTATTAATATTTAAAWTGTTGCAAAGCACCGATACTGAATGCTTTTTAGATTACCAAATACCTTAAATTGCTACCGATTACTTGTAACGCGAAGATTAAAAACCACGAGTTGATATTGTAAACTTTAAGTAAGTGCTTACAATTTTACAACAGCAAACAACAATAAGTAATTGTAATGGTAATAGTAACTGTAATGAAAATTGTAATTTTAATTGTAATATCAATTTCAATTATAATTTCARTGGTAATTTATTTAAATATAACAACAATAAATTATTGTAATCGTATTGGTAATCATAATTGTAATGATAATTGTAATTG
>NW_017536992.1:115125-117665 GCF_001853355.1 Bactrocera latifrons | reverse complement strand
AATGTTATAGTAATCATAATTAAAACTGATTATTTYAACCTTAATACTGAATACTACCATATTTTTGTAGTAGGTAATAAATACTGACCAATTAATTTTATAAAAATACTTTGTCATCAAGTTATTTCTTTAAATGCAGTTATACAAATGCATCTTTATACACTAATTTCATTTGACTTTTGTTTTCTTTAATTATGCTCGCGATTAGCTGTATAGCGAAAAATCAATAAATTCATTAACAGAAAACAAGTTGCAAATCAAGTGTAATTCTTGACACTTGCGCTAATGGACGCCTACACCATGCATTTGTATTTGAACACTCTTTCACTGTGCCACTTGCGTCGCCAACCATGCCGCCCCCGCCCACACAAAGCTCGCAAATCACCTCAAACTTTGCCCTCACTTAAATCCTTGTTATTATTTTCCCCATTATTTCACCAAACAAACAAATGCATATTCATCCTATGCGAAAAGCACACATTTGTGCTTATTTCATATGATGAAATGATGATGCATGTATGTATGTATGTATGTGAGGTTATATGGGTGGGTAGCTGCGTGTGTGTGTGTGTGTCGGCACGTCTGTTGACCGTAAATATGCGCATACAAATATGTGCGCTTGATATTCGTTCGTTTGTAGGGTCTTAAGTAAAGTAAACACACTCGACAAAGTGAAAACAAACATATCAACAAAATGATAAGTTCAACCCTCTCGAAGCTGAAACCACTATTTTCCAACAACCAGACAATGTGCACGAATGCGGTGGCTGACTTTGGGATGATGGTGTTTGGGCCGCGTTAAAAGCGTCAACGGTAACTACTTGCACACACATCTACACACACATAACATATACATATATATACATATACACATATATACATATACATATTTACATATACATACATAGCTGCATACATACAGACACACAAATGGCATATGTACTATATATGTCATTATGTGTATAGGSCGACCACTAAATGTGCATTTGTGTGTTTGTGTGTGCACGCATTTACTATCGCCACCACTGTTATTTATTAAAAAAGGAAAAGGCGAAATGGCAGTTCATGAAATAAAGCAACTAAAAACAAACTTGGCTTTTGCTGCTTGCGTTTGTATGGCGAGAGACCCCAAACATTTCATCAGCGCGCAGCATTGTTAATTTCCCTTTTCTACTTCTACTTCTGTTTTTGTTTTTGCATTTCGCTTTGAGTCCATTGATTGCATGCTCGTGCGACCCACCACATTGCCTGTCGGCCCAAACAGCCATTCGACCCTCCGTCCSATCACCCTCCCATCATCTGTTCAACCGTCCCACCATCCATCCCGCCAACGGTCCATCCAGCCGCACACATCCATCAATCCATCCAACTAGCCGTTYAGCCGTTACAGCCGTCCGTTCGTCGAACTAGTGTCCGCCAGCAGCGTGTTTCTTTACAAAGCGCTATTCCTATGCCATCATGCGCCTTTATACTCGTATTGCAAACAATTGGGCTTTCCTCATACACTTCCATGKACGTGTGTTGCAACTATTTATTATTTCTGCTTGTGCTCTATTGTTGTAGGCCTCAGTCACCTCAGTTGGGGCGTGAGTGTGCTGGCGACGTGACCTAGAGACATTCTGGCCCAAAACTATAACGCTTCATGTGTATTGTTGCTGCTGTGTGTGCGTGTATGTGTGTACTTTTGATATTTCCATTCTGTGGCAAGCAACACAGAAGGCAGGCGCRCAAATTACGCTCGCTTTGTTTTACTGCTTTTATTTTAATTATTTTCTTATTTGGATTTTTCAAATGCAAATTTCTCAAATATTTTTGCTGGGCCATGCTTTCATATTGGCGCTGAGGTCATTGAAATATTCTCATGTTGCTATATTTTCATCTTTCTATTGTATAATAATGCCTTCTTTGGCTTTTATGAWTTCTTTCATGTACATATTTTAATGCATATAAATAATGTATTGTTGTTGTTGCCGTTGTTGTTGTAGTGTTATGAAATGTGGCCTTACTTAGGTTCTATATGGTCTGTGCGGTATTTTTCGACAACCACAATGCAAAAGAACGCTCGTTAGGTTAGCGTTTGCTATGGAAAGCAATAACAAACGCGCGGTTTTGTGTAAGAAATTTTATGCGAGCTGTGCAAAAGCGTTGCCCAGTTGTAGTTAGCCACAGCGAGTGTGCAAAAAAATTCGCAAAAAATACAAGTCACGATTTCTGCATACATATATTTTAATGTTTCAGTAAATATTTATCAGTTGAAAKTTTTAATAAAAAATCACTTTTATTGCTCTGCTGTTTTCACATATGTTTCTCGTTTTTATATAGGCATCTTTATATGCTAAGTTTCGAAGATATCGTACTGAAAATGTGCACATATTATTTTCTTCCCAAGAAGCTGCTCACTTGTCGGAAACGCCGCTATCAGACCACTATAGCCTACAGCTGTCATACAAACTGATTTTTCAAAATCAAGCTTTTGTATGGAAAACTTTTTTATTTGGCAAGATATCGTCACGAAATTTGACATAATTTATTATTTATAG
>NW_017536992.1:112595-113780 GCF_001853355.1 Bactrocera latifrons | reverse complement strand
CTGCAAACACACATCCATGCATTTGGGTGCACAAATTTATTTGTTTAAGCATTTTTTACGACTTCACACCTCAATTTACTGTGGCTCTATATAATGCCCAGCTTGGTATCATCCCGCTACGTCGTAAATTTCCTTCTCTACCTGTATTTCGCTCGCCGGTCTTTATGGTCGTTCTTAGTGTAAATCCCGCTGAATTYGTTTGCTCAGCGTAACACCCTGATATTTTATAGAAATTTGTTTAAGTCTTTTCAATTTCAATTTCATTTTATTATGTGCTCTCCAGCCATTAAGCATTTTTACATTTCCTGCGCTCTCCTCTATTTGCCGTTGACTTAACGCCGTTTTCACACTTGATARCGGCCACGTATGCGGCTGAACGCATAAATATATTTATATGCATATAWMACACATAAGTATTTATGTAGGCATWTGTGTGCGACGATTGTGTGTTGTGGACAAATTCAGGGCCAGGCGCACGCGCGTTAAATTGATTTATGGCGGCGTTGCAACGGGCCAAAATGCTGTTTGCGCATTTTTGTTCATAACCAAATATGTACATACATATGTTTATAAATTTAGTAAATACGCATATTTACGTTAATATCCTTTAATATTTAAGCTCGCTGTCGGAAATTAGAACAATTTGTGTAATATGCGCCTGGTGATAGTATATACAGATACATACATATATGTTTTTATATACAAATTCACTGAGCTTACTTATTTGCTCAAGTGAAACTGATTAGAAAAGTACCTAAGCTCTCATAGAACCTATGTATAAGGTGTRCATACGTACATATGTACTTAAATAAGGCTATCTGCCTGTTTGTCTTTATATACGCGATTTAGTCTTTTAATTTTTGTGTAATCGATCTGAAATTTCGCATTTGTCCTTCCCTCCCCAAGAAGCTACATATTTGTCGGAATCACCAATATCGGACCATTATAGCATATAGCTGCCGTACAAACATTTCGATCAACATCAAGTTTTTGTATGGACAACTTTTTCATTTGACGAGTTATATTCATTAAATTTTACAAACAGTATTCACCAAGACAGTGCTATAATCTGCGTAAAAATTGTTGCGATCGGACCATTATAGCACATAGCTGCCATACAAATTGCCCCATCAAAATCCAGTCCTTATATGGAAAACTTTTTCATTTAACGGGATATCAACACGA
>NW_017536992.1:107299-111109 GCF_001853355.1 Bactrocera latifrons | reverse complement strand
TTACATGTTTGCATATGTGTGTGTGTGTAGGCAGTAGCTACACATTTAATTGCGGCGAAACTTTAATTTAAATACTTTTAAATGCTGAAGGTAGAGTTGGYGTCCAAATATGAATTAATTTATGTAATTAGTCACATTTTTGTTGGTATTTTTGTTGGCAAGGGCGCGAAATTTCAAATAGTTTTGTTTGTGCTTTGAARGTTTCATGCTTCGCCAAGCGGCGAATTAGACTGAAGGCCAAGCGTTAGTGTTAAGTTCTTATGAAAATTTGTTGTAATAACATAGCAGCGGCATTCAAGTTCGTGAAAGCTWATGAAATCATGTCCATATTACTATTTTTATTATACAATTGTAACTACGTAATCACCATAACAACAACAATAATATTGATCATAATATCAATTGTGTCGAATTTAATTRAAGTAAAAATGCGAAATCATTTCAAAAGAATTTATACAAAGGAAAAAATATCTTTCTTTGTATGCAAAAAGAATGAATGCATGCGTTTTTTAGCRTCGCCAAGCTTAGAATACATAAAAGGAGCACAAAAGTAAGCGGATTGCAAAGATAATTGAAGCAACATCAATGAATTTGTCGCTGGTTTTGAAGCGACGACAATTGTGTGAAATAAAAACGAATAGTTGAATGCCAAGTGAGTTCATTAAATTCCTACGAAGCAGCGTGGTTTAAAGCAATATGCGCTGGATGCAAGAGTGTAAAAGAGAAAAATCAAAATAAAATAAAAAGTAATAACAAAAAGTAACAATAAAAAGTGTCTTGAAATAGTAATAAAAAGTTTCGTAAAATAATAATAAAAAGTGTCTGGAAATATGAGCGAATATGGAAATATGAAATCGCACTGGACGTTATGAAATTCGAAGGAATATTTCAGTGAAACTGAAAACCCCATGAAGTCACTGGAAATAAAAAAAATGAAAAAAGAAGTTGCAAAATGGTTGCAAAAAAATTATGGAATGAAATGGAACACTCAATAAAATTAATTCGCAGCAGGGAAAATGTTATACACACACAAAAAAAAAAAAAACAAAAACAAAAATATTACATTGTGACAAAAAATACCCGGAAATTGCAAATAAAAAAATTATATTAAAAAAATATTTAATTTCCATGCAAGAATATTTATTTCGACGCCTTCAAAGTAATCCCAAATAAAAATTTACTGTGACAAATAGTACTCGGAAATTGTAATTAGAACGAAAAATATTAAATATGCATCAATATTTAATTTGTGATACACTTCTGCCAATGATTTCTCCAATACTCGATGTTAATTAATTAATTAATTATTTTAAATAAATTATTAAATGTGGAAATTAGTATAAAAAATACTCCAAAAAATTCAGTGAAATGTATAATTATGAAGTATGGTGATTGATTTTTTTTTTTTAAATTTAGTACGCTTAATTCTAAAATGAAACAGTGCTTTAGACATAAACAAAATTAGTGAAATTTAATAATTTTTGAAGAAAAGTGTAGTGAAATGAATTAAATGTTTATGTATCATTTCAAAAGTGATTGAAATTTAATGAAGCAAAGTTAAAATCTTGAAAAAGTGATTAAATTAAGTGACTCTGAAGTGAAAATATTTACCGAAATTGAATATATATTATTAAACTGTGATGAATTTTGGTTAAGTTGCATTGAAAAGTAATGAGAAATAGATGGGAACATTCTCAATCATAGTAGGACATACATAAGCGAAATAAAATGATATGAAATAAATATTATGAAAACTTGGTGAAATCGAGTAAATTTTAAGGAAATAATAAAGTGAAATAAATTGGATTTTTCTGAAACGTATTGAAAAAGTATGAAACTTCATAAATATTACGAAATTTTTTTAAATCAAATTAATTTAATGTGAAATTAAAAATTTAAATTTGTGGATATTTTTAATATGGCATATGCTATCTAAAGGAGATTCTCTTAAAATTTGAAATAAATCGGTGTAGTAGAAGCTGAGAAATCGTGGATATCGCTTTGAAAAAGATAGTTACCAGAGATAAAAGAGTTTAAAGCCGTGTCAAGTGTCAAGGTTGCATGTGCTTACTAGTTGGTATTTTATCATGAAAAGACTTACGACTGACCTAATAAGGTTTACAAATCGTTCAACTTTATTACGAAAATTCACCTTCTGTAAAGAATGTGTTTCGCGCGCTGCGCTCAACTTGTGTTCAACATAATCGGAATACTGAGCGCACTATTCGTCATACCATCACCCATTCCCTTCACGCGCCGGCATTTATTATTGGATAATATTCAACCAAATAGACCACGTACAGCAAGCAGTGAAGAAAATATAGCAGCTGCAGATCAGAGTGTACTCGAAGACCGTGGAGAGTTGATTCTTCGCCATTCGCAGCAACTCGAACTGACATAGAAACGACTTGGTGCATTTTACCTCAAGATTATTCAAAATATAGCTTGCGTAAGAACTGAAACCGCTCAATCTCTCCAAGCGACATCGCTTCGCTCTATGGGCTCTGGAAAAGTTCCAAGAAGATCCGACGTTTTCAAGCCAAATTTTGTTCAGTGATGAGTGCCAATTCAGGCTCAGTGGATATGTAAACAAGCCAAATTGCCGCATTTGGGACGAAGAGTAACCTGAAGAGATTTAGCTGCTGCCAATTTATCCAGAAAAAATAACGGTTTGGTGTGGTTTGTGGGGCGGCGGATTCATCGGTCCATATTTCTTCAAAAATGTTACTTAAACGTTGTTTATTTTATTTTTTTATTTTATTAAAGCTTACATAATAAACAAATTATTAAATAAACTAAAGTACGCAGCGCTAGCATCAAAGGCTTTCGGCTGAATAGTAGACCTATAACGGCGGTTCATACGAATGAACAGCTCCTTGAGGATAGAGAACGTATATAAAATTGTAGCTCGATATCTCCAAAACCAAGGACTAGCTTCCGTATTTACAGACAGGCATGGGTAAATCGACTCGGTACGTCGCATTACTCATTTATCAATTATGTACATATATATACATATATGTGTACATACATATGTATATACATTACAGGATCTCCGAAATTTCCTTTCGTGTGCTGCAAATTTCGTCGCAAACTTATAAATGTTTCATGCCAAGCTACCACGATTACTCTAATATTCTTGATAGGGTCTTCTAAGCCAGTTAAATTAATTGTAAAATTTAAATAGCTAATAGTTCTGYCAAATCTAAACAAATATTTTTGCCATAACTCAGCGTTAGTTGCTCACCGCAATAGCTCTGGTATTGCTGCCACTTACTCACTACTATTTCCTCACTATTCCRTGCAATTATCGCTTTCTCGCCCACCTAACCTCATTCGTCTGCTACGTGGGACGACACACATTTAAGCCTATTATTCACGATCCAAAACGGTTAAAAAAGTTCATTGTGCTAACCAAAATTGTACATACTAGAGTTTAATAAGTTATTGACCGCCGCGCCGTTGGAGCAAAAGGTGCTAAAAGAAAGTAATTGTTTATGCCAATGTTTAATATATTTACGCAGATGGACTTGAGTGACTTGGCTTTATGGCGCACGAAAGTGGTGGCGGCTAAGAGAATAGTTAAATAATTGCTGCATAAAATCGCTTTCTAATATAATAAATGCGTTCATGTGATTTTAAATATAGTAAAAAGAAATTAAGCATGAATAAAAAGTATTTCCATTGTGCAAATCGCATTATCAACGAAAGTTTGCGGTTGCTATTACATTTTTCTGTCTGATTAGAAAATTTCTCTTACCATCGCGGCGGCAAACGAACACTCGCTAATCGCATGAATAGCAAGCAAAG
>NW_017536992.1:104733-106387 GCF_001853355.1 Bactrocera latifrons | reverse complement strand
TGCCTGTGGTCGAGATTAATATATTTATAGTCCCCGTTCACACTTAGGTGTTAATAAATTTTCAATAGAACACTTGCTCGCTAGTGCAACATACATAAGTACATATACAATGTATCATCAAAAAAAAAAAAATAAAATAAAATAAAAATCGAAAATCACTGTCAGACTTTAGTAACCTTTTTATAACGAAAACACAAAATTTTTCTCAATGTGAGCATATGTTTAACAAATATATGTGACCTGGTCTACGGAAAGGGGTTAGGTGTCAAAAAATCAATTTTCACTTTTTAGTTTGATTCGGATGGAAAATGAAATGCTTTTTCACGTGATAGGAAACTAGTTTTCGCACGTTAGCTCCCTTTTCGTAGACCAGGTCACATATAAGCATTTTATAACCAAAATTCAATGTTTTTTTTTCAAAAGGAGTGGTTTCAATTATAACACTTTTCCTCCGTCTGTAAGCTTATGGAAAGTGTTGTTACGTTATTTTGAATTTTAGTTGACGATTTGTATGTATGTACATATAATATATATTTGCAGTGACTAATATAAATCACGGCTTCACAGCGAGTTCCTAAACGAATAGTTCCTAAGGCAAGTGGTTACGTTGTAAGTTTGGACAAATTTACCTGATTATWAATATTCTAATAATTTATATTAAGTTGTCATGGAGTTTGTAATATTCGTAGACCATATACATACTATAAATGATGACAAGCTGGGTCGCCTTAGCTATGTCCATCTTTTCGTCTGTAWATATGCGAACTGGTCGCTCAGTTTTTGAGTTATTGATCTGAAATTTTGCACACATTCCTTTTTCAACATGGAGCTGATCTTTTATGAGAATCGCCGATATTGGACCAACATAGTGTATAGCTGCTATACAAAGTGAAATATCAAATTATAGTTATTGTATAAAAAACTTTTTTATTTCATGAGATATCTTTACGAAATTTAGCACAGAATACTGCCTAAAGTAACTCTATAATACATGAACAAATTGTTCAGATCAGATCACTATAGAGTATAGCTGCCATACAAAGTGAAAGATCAAACTCAAGTACTTCTAAAGAAAASTTTTTTTTTTTTTTTGAKGAGATATCTTCACGAAATTCGGCATAGATTATTCTCCAAGAAAGCGCTACAAYCTCCGAAAGTATTATWKGTAACGCAGCACTATATCATATWGCTGTCATACAAACTTATCGTACAAAWTCATATCTTTGTATGCAAAACTTTTTTATTTGACGAGATATCTGCACGGAATTTCACATGAWTTATTGTCCAAAGCAACGCTATAATCTACGCGCAAATTGTTCAGATCAGACCACTATAGCATAAAGCTGCCATACAAGTTGACTGCTCTATATAAAGTGTSTGTATAGAAACTGTTTTATTCGATGAGTTGTCTTCTCAAAATTTGGCATGGATTATGCCGAAAGACAGCGCTACAATATTGGAAGATATTGCTCGGATCAGACCATTACAGCATATAGCTGCCAAACAAGTTGACCGTTCTAAATAACTTCTTTTCTGGAAAACATTTGTATTTGTGAATGATTTCAATATTGCTTGTGTTGTTCTTGGTTTTTATTTTTTAAATTAAAAAAAAAAAAAAATTTTTTTTGTGTTTGTGTGTGCTGTTTTTTATATT
>NW_017536992.1:102823-104456 GCF_001853355.1 Bactrocera latifrons | reverse complement strand
TAATGATTTTTTTTTTTTTACTTTTTTATGCATTCCATTTACTTTTTTCCATGTTTTTTTTTATCTTTTTCTTAATCAAATTGTTCTAAATCTTCCCCACCTATCCCCGAAATAAATTTATGTACTTTTCATGCAAATTGAAATTACGCATAATTTAATCATATCACATGGCCCAACAACAATTTATGTCTCACTTAATTGCAAAAGCACCAATTCAAATAATCAAATAAATAATAACTGAAAACACTAGAGTACTCGCGTACCTTTTTAAGTTAGTGGCTCCCTGCAGCGTGCGTGGCCCACTTTAACAGCGTTAAATTGTTATTGCATTTTATCACACATACACGTTACAATGTATGGATTCTACACCTAGCATATGTTCCCATACATGTATGTATATGTATATTTCTGTGTGTGGCTGTGTGTGTTTTTCATAAAAATGTAATGCTTCCTCTTTTACATACAAAACTACTTGAAGACATATGTTTCCTTCACCTTACTACATGACCACACTTATATGTATGTATATAGATCATGTATATGCACACCTACAAATAAAAAAAAAAAAAACAGTCATCCATATATGTGTACGGCATTTACTTAGCATATGCTCGCTAGTTGGGCCGCAATTAGCCGCAATAAAATGTGTAAATTAGTCAAGTGCTGGGGATTCAGTGTGCCATGACTCGGCATCGAGTGCTCCTAGTTGTTGCTTTTACTGTTGTGGTTGCTTCGTATTTGTTTTATGTATTTTTCGTTTTTACTGCAGCTTTTGTTTTCGCTTTAAGTACTTGACTTTCAAAAATACAAACATATGTTGGAAATGTGCATATTTTACCAATTTACGTCTCACCTCCCGTCTTGTGCCATTTATTTTCCCATCTTTTGTGTTTTATTGGTTACGTTGCTTCTTTTTTCTTATTGCTTATTGTTTAATATTACTGATTGCTGCGACCACATGCCAAGCGTCGATCCATTAACGTCGCCGCTGACGCGCCTTTTACCTCATATTCACCATACATTCACGGCGGTGTATGTACGTGTGTGTGTTTTGGGCCCCTTCCGCAGAATTCTTATTTGGCTTGGGGAAATACAGCGGAGTATCACTTTTGTAGACATACTTTCCTTTTTTGTATTATTGCTTCATAAAGGTTAAACGCATAGGTGGCGGAAATAGGTGAAGCACGCCCCAGCGGACCGTTGGTCCAAGTGCCTGCCCGCGCGCCAGCCGCCTGACTAGCTGTTAGTTAGTTGTTTGTCTTGCTGTAAATATTTGAGTTCGCTTGCCGGCTGACGGTTTGGTAGCATAAAATTTGGTTTTAGACATTTCATATTGGAATTTTTGGCATCTCTGAGGCGCGCTCTCTCGCGCTCCACATATTTACTCAGCAGCCGTAATTGCTTTATGGCGCATATTTGGCAGCAATTTAAATAGAATTCTGATTTTTTTTTCGATTTTTTTTTTTTGACAATTTTGCGATTCCTTGTCTACACGGGCGCTTTAGTGGCGTAGTTTGAGTTATTAAGCTGCTTGTATGAGATTTTATGAATTTAACGGCAAATATATATGAMCAGATGGAATTTTTCTAGCCGATTTACATAAAAGTAAAAATAGATAAAATTAATAGAAATT
>NW_017536992.1:97777-101773 GCF_001853355.1 Bactrocera latifrons | reverse complement strand
AAATCATCACTTTGTATGGCAGCTATATATTATAGTGCTCCGATCTGAACTATTTCTTCAAATATTGTGGTGTTGTCTTTGAAAATAAGGCATGCCAAATTTCGTGAAGATATCTWGTCAAATAAAAATGTTTTCCATACAAGCACTTGATTTTGAGCGAACAGTTTATATGGCAGCTATATGCTATAGCGCGCCGATATCCACGATTCCGGCATATAAGCAACTTTTGTGAGCAAAAAGAACTTGTGCATCTSAAAAACTGCGAGACTATTACGCGTACATGTATATAGTACTATAAAACTTTAGATACCCTCTTCATCGTATAACGAAAAAGTCCATAAAAAACTGAAAAAGATAATAAAAAAAAATCACAGATAACAAAATAATTGCAAAAGTAAAAAAAATATTTTTTCAGCACCACAAAAAAAAACCGTCCATTAAGCGTATGAAAAGCAAAAAAAAATACGAAAACTTTCAGAGAACAATGAAAAAATTGCAAAAATTAAAACTGCAACAACAACATTGTTATTTCAAGCAATTGCAACAACATCGTCCGCCCTTAAAACATTCAAAAAAATTGTCTGTTGTGGTTATTGCCTTTTAATTGAAATATTTTTCTCTGCACTTCTTATGCAGCTACTTCCACGGGCAGGTYAGACCGCTCGCTACTCGTCAGCCGAAGTGCTCTTGACTCCACGCCGACTGACTGCACTGCAAACATACTTATTTAAGTACCCATAAAACCCTATTAGCTTGCATCCTTTACGCTTAAGTACAATGGGCGAGCGGCCGCCGGCCACAGCAGCAGCAAAAATTTACAGTAGTTACATTGACTACAAGCGTTGACCCTTAAAAACTACACTTGGCAATGCACACTTACCGTTTAATGCATACTCCAAGTACGTGTATGTGTATGTATGTACGTGTTTTTAATTTTCGCCTCCTTTGTGCAAACAACAAATACAATGAGTTTGTGGAGAATAAAATTTACACTTATGCCTCGGCATGATTTATGGCTTGGTTAGGTTACCGTCGAAAAGAAATGAACCAAAGACAAAAAAAAAAACAAAACGTAACAACAATAACAGCACACTTTTGAAAACTGCCAACAATTGGCAAACTTCTATGTGCTCCGCTCCTTGGCTGCTTGGATCCGGCTACTGCTACTGCCGCCTTTGTGCGATTTTGTATGTAAAYTCATTAATTTCTTGTTCAACTATTCGTTTGGGTATTATTGGTTTTTCAAGCATTTTGATTGATTTTCGCTCAAGGTTAAGCAAAGTTGAGGTAATTGTCGTGCTTTTATGAAAGACTGCTACCGCCGGTGCTGTCAATAGCATGGACGTATTTGGGTTGAGCGCTTCTGGCCAGGATTGCTAGGCGGTTCGAGCGCATAAAATAAGCTTATAATTGATTTACAAYAACAACTATGGCCGGAACAATAAATCAAGAGTGAGAAAGCGAGCTTTTTTAAGAAAAGTAGCAGTAACCTGGACTCTGTTCCAAAGTTTGATTTTTTTTTTTATCCACGGAGAACAAAATTTTACAGTTTTTGCGGAAATATCAGAATGTAACGATCTTTCAACGTTATGAAAGTTCTCTTGTGGGGTCTGAGCTTTTTCAGAATTTAATAATTCTTCAGTGTTATTACTGTACTCATGGGTGATCTGACCTTTTATTGAGCACTCATCTCTGTCTTATTTGTAACGTTGACTTTAAACTATATTTCGAAAATCGATTACATGTTTCGAAGATATGTGAGCTTAAAGCTCATGCTCGAAGGTAGTCGGAAATAAGGCGAAAATCCACATTTTAGGCGGAAACTTCAAAATCTTACGAGCTTTGACCATTATTACTGTCTTTTGGAAATCTGAGCTTTTTATAGTTCAAAAATCATTTCTGAGACTGCTTTTGGAACGTGACCTAGAGCTTAAAGCGCAAAGCAGTCGAGAAGAAGACAAAAATTCACATCAGTATCTTAGTTGATTTGGTTTTTTTTAAATTCTTTTCTTTAACCTCACATAATCTTAAGAGCTTTGACCATTATTATTGTCCTTCTTGAGGGTCCGAAGCTCTTTGAGCTCAAAAACTAATAATAGGTCTAATTTTAAATGATCTCTTTAGAATTATGGTTCGAAAGTCGATTGTTTCTAAGATGATTTTTGAAGCGAGCTTTAGAGCTTAAAGCTCAAAGCAGTCGAGAAGAAGACAAAAATTCACTTCAGTACCTTTGTCGTTTTTCTATTATTTTATTCTTTTTATAGTTCTGAACTTTCTTTAACCTCACATAATCTTAAGATAATTGACCATTGTTATGTCCTTGTAGGGGGTCTGAAGTTTCTTTGAGCTCTCATATAAGTATAATTTTAAATATTCTCTCTAGAATTATAGTTCGAAAATTGATTGATACGCGGTTGTAAGATGACTTTGGAAACGAGCTCTAGAGCTTAAAACTCAAGCATGTAGGTTTTCAAAAACGAAAAATTTATATTTTGGACTAAGCCGAAGAGACACCCATCTCATGATTTCACTTTCTCAAAATGCGCTAATGAGAGGAATGTCAATATGTTCATTCATTTCCACGATTATTAAAAGGCGTGGCAGCGCCCTCTAAATATTTTTTATTTTATAAAAACCTGCAAACCAAAACATAACTTCAAAATATATGACTTTTTTTTTAAATATTTTTTATATTTTTCGAAATATTGCAAACGTAAATAATTTTATGGCCACCACGCCTCCCTTATGAATATTTATACATATTTTTGCCAACGTTTTTCGTTCTTATGACGTCACAAATGATATTAAGCATTCAATAATTGTTGACTTCGTCGCTCCGCACTTGTTTTGCACATTTTTCTTGTACAAAATTATAACGTATTTATTTATTTATAGTTTTGCATAATTTTGAGAACTTTTTTGAAAATTTTTGCTGTCTTCTTTATGCACATAAAAATTACTCAATAAGTTAAGCTTATAAGAAAACTCATTTTTATTTATATTTTGTTTTTATTTTCAGGTAAGTTGAAATACTTGAATTTCAATGAAGTCTACGAATCTGCGACTATGACTATTTAGTGCTATTAGCATAAATGTTTGAGTTATACTAATAACGCTACACATGACGCAGCGGGCTATATTGAATGGAGAAAACCATTAACAAGGTATCTTGCTCGTTGCAGGCTCTTTCAGTGGGTAGCGGTGTGTTTTTTAATCAAGTTAGATTGTATTTTTGATACAAAATATTTACTCACTCATTTTTATATATTTTTTTTTTCAAATATTTATTGTTCGCATAATTAATWTTTTTTTGCTTCATTGCCTGCATGACATAAATATACATATGTTGTCACCTGAAATGCTGAAAAAATCGAAACGGAGTGCGGAAACTATTCAGCTTCCGCAGTCAGATATAACTAATATATAACCAATATTTAACCAATATATAACCAATATTTAACCGATATATAGCCAATCTATAACCATTGTATAACCAATACTGAAATTTTGTTACAATATGAGTAGTTTCTATTATATMRTTTTTCCTTYGCCTGTAACTTATGAAAAGTGATGTTACGTTATTTTACGTTTTAGGGGAAGATATAAATACATGTGTATGTATAATGTAATAATATATGTATGTATGTATGTGCACACGCATATGTCTATCAAAAAATCAATATTTTTTCTCCTTCAACACTCTCAAAAATTCATGCATAATTTACATATGTTCAAGCGCGCGAATTCGCAAACACCTGTTTGCATTTTCCATACAACAAYAACGAAAAAAGTTCAGTATAAAAAAATGTGTTTAATTATGCAAATCGTTGTGGCCGTGATGCATGCAAATAAAGCCGCAAGCTCGTGAATTATGTCGCTCTGACATTCGATCAGGGCGGGCAAAAAACAAAAAAACGATAATAAAAAAGCAAATAAAATTTAAAGCAAAAACGCAAAGTAAAAATAAAAATAATTCTTTTTTTCCAAACTTAAAAA
>NW_017536992.1:94664-97582 GCF_001853355.1 Bactrocera latifrons | reverse complement strand
TTTTTTTTTCAATTAACCCGTCTACCAACATTTGCCTCCAACTCGCTCACGTCTAATTGTTAATAATTCACTGAGAATTGACTAACTTGTGAAACCACGTGTTCTGTATCTTTCACAATCTCTCTTGCAGTGCCCCGTTCTCCCACTTAACTTATATTATTTACATTTAACGCTTGTTCCGCTCACACCTCACACGACAACAACACAGGTCACACGTCACACTTGCGTGTTCGAATGCACTTTTTTGTTTGCTCTCATGCATATTGTGACAAATAAGCGACGCCAGTAATCAATTAAGTTATGAGATGTATTACAAGTGAATTTTATTTGTTGTTGTTTTCAAATAATAGTGCTAAATGTTTATAATAYGACATATTCGTGTAAGGCGACAAAGTAGTCGAGAATGTGACTAAGTAAATATGTTTATAAATACATATTTTAGCACATAGGACAGCTAGGAACAGAATAGCGYCAAAGATTTTGTGATTTCAAGATACGTAGTAACTATAAATGGGCGTCAAATAGCATACATTTGCGACTTTGCGAGATTTATTGGGTCTAAAAAAGGTTCGTGCGGTATTTTCTAAAAATTTCAACTTTTATTTAAGAAAAACATATGCAATATTATTATTGAAAGTATTGCCCTTCTGAAACTTTCAATATTTTTCCAATTTTCTGGTGCTTTGTGGATGTCATCTCTAAAAAACTACACCCCGGATTTAGATAGCTAGGAAAAGTTGGTATCTGACGACGCACCTAGACCTTTAGGAGGCTAATTCTGAAACCAGCGGGATTAAAATCCTCTCACTCGCTAACTTTTGATAAATTTTTCCGCTGTTAACCGCACTCCAGTGATAGCTTTCTATATGGACCGGACCTATCAGCCGAAACCGTTCCAATTACGTAGACCCGACTGGCGACGAAGCATATAAATTCTGTATTCTCAAACRAAACGCTTCAATAAAAAACTTTGTTAAACTGGTACATGAAGCACTTCACAACTAGTTCAAAATAAACTAGTTTCAATTGCACCAAACCATAACTAGCTTCAAAGTGAACCATATATAATTCCATTATACATATCAAAAGAAATGCTTCAGTAAAAAAGTTGTTTAACTGGTCCATAATGCACTTCACAACTAGTTCAAAATAAACTAATTTAAATTGTACCAAACCATAACTAGTTTCAAAGTCAAGCATATAAAATTCCGTATTTTCAAACGAAATACATCAATAAAAAATTTTGTTTAACTGGTCCATAAAGCACTTCACAACTAGTTTCAAATAAACTAGTTTAAATTGTACCAAACCATAACTAGTTTCAAAGTGAAGCATATAAAGTACCGTATTATCAAACGAAATGCTTCAGTAAAAAATTTTGTTAAACTAGTTTTATGTATGCACTTCATAACTGTCTCAAAATAAACTAGTTGAAATCATACCAAACTTGTAACTAGCTTGAAAATAGTTACTTTGTAAAATCCAATTTTCCCACAAAATTTAAACAATTCAWTTGCAACAGATTATCTGCTACAACAAATATTCAACAATATTKTTTTTTAGTAAATGGAAAATGTTTAATTAACTTTTCGCCTAACCCTTTTAYAATAGCGCTAGAAGGGCTACTTAGAGCCCAAGTGCTAATGTCGCGATCAGTTATTGCCCGCTCGGAGCAAGCCCACAACAAAGCAGCGTATTTTTCGATTTCACTTTTTCATTTCAAACAATGCTTTCATAATCAAGCTTGCAGATCAGTTTGATGCTTTATGTCTGTGACGAAGCGGTAACTTTTTGTATGTATGTATATATGCATGTTCAATGTATTTCACTATCGTTGARCCAAAAGGGCGCGCTTATGCTCCAAACAAAGTAATGGTGTAGCTTATCTCGCCTTAAACGGGTTTACATGCCAGGGTCCAAGCGCTGATAAGTGTATCTGCAGACAAACAAATATATTATATACTTATGTATACATATGGTATATGCATGTGTATATGTATGCATATTTTTGAGGCATTCTTACATGCATACATATAGCATTTTCATTCAACCGTTCAATGGAAAAATGCTGATTCGGCTTGTCTGTGTAAATACGCACACACACATTTGGAGACTGATGTWCGAGTATGTGTGTATATGTATGGGTATATACTATATGTTTGTAAGTAAGTATAGCTATCATTTGATGCCGTTTTTTTTTTCTACACGTGTTGACAATCATATGCGACGGCCAAACAGTGAACAGCGAAGCATCGGCGTATTAAATTATTAAGGGAAACTTGATTAAGTTTGAGTGGCGTTTGGGAAATCACAAAAAATTTTGTAAATAAATAAACATAATTTCGTGCTGCATAATTTCACGTTCATAATATTGACTTACTCGCTTACGAAATTTGTGTGTAATGCGATAAGCGGAAATAAAAAATAAATTGTCTGTGTGYGTGTGTTTGTGCGGTGGAATGTAATGAAATCGTGTGAACTTTTGGCGGTTCGGCGGGCGCTGGTGCTCCTTTTTCTGGCGTGTATGTGTGTGTGTTTGCTTGCCTGTTTGCGTTTGACATTGAATTCACATGCTGTGGGGAGGAATTTTTAATATTTCCTTCTTCATATTTTTGTTATCTATGCATATTGTTTTAGTAAATTGAATTTGGTGCGTAAAAATAAAGAAAATGTGCTTTTTATGAATATGTTTATTTTTATTATAAATAGAAATTCTACATATGTATGTACATACATATGTACATATTCAAAAGTTAAAGCAGGAAAAATATTTGAAGAAATGCCTTATGTGTATAATAAATGAAATTGATAAGAAATAAGTGTGTATTAGGCATTTGCTTGAAGAAACCGTGCTATTATGATTCAATATTAATTTTTTATAATTATCAGAATTTTGTATATATTTTTATTTTAGTATT